>NC_133313.1:2687812-2721918 GCF_012295235.1 Primulina huaijiensis
AAAGATAATGGAGGCTAAAGATTCGCGTTTAAAAGCTACTTCCGAGATGTTGAAGAGTATGCGTGTTTTGAAGCTACAATCATGGGAACCAACTTTTTTGAAAAAGCTGCTCCAGTTGAGAGAAACTGAGAGAAGTTGGCTTAAAAGATACCTCTACACGAGCTCAGCTGTGGCCTTTCTTTTTTGGGCTTCTCCGACATTAGTTTCAGTTGTTACTTTTGGAGTCTGCATCATTTTAGGTACACCCTTGGCCTCAGGCACAGTTCTCTCAGCATTAGCCACTTTCCGAATACTTCAAGAACCAATATACAATTTACCAGAGCTTATATCTATGATTGCTCAGACTAAAGTATCAATAGATCGAGTTCAAAATTTTATAAGAGAAGAAGATCAGAAGAGGCTGATACATAATCATCCATCTGGTGCCCCTGGAGTGGCCATTGAGATTGAAGCCGGAGAATATGCTTGGGAGAACAGAGATGCCAAGCGAGCAACAATTAAGATAACCGAGAAAATAAGAATAACAAAAGGTTGCAAGGTAGCTATATGTGGCTCAGTTGGTTCTGGCAAAACTAGTCTTCTCTGTAGTATACTTGGAGAAATACCAAGAATTTCAGGGACGAGAATTAAAACTTACGGCTCAAAAGCTTTTGTGCCACAAAGTGCTTGGATTCAAACAGGCACTGTTAGAGACAATGTACTATTTGGCAAGGAGATGGATAGGAATTTATATGAAAATGTGGTGGAAGCATGCGCGTTGAATCATGATATCAAGATGTGGGCTGGTGGAGATTTGAGCGTACTAGGGGAAAGAGGGACAACTTTGAGCGGTGGACAGAAGCAAAGGATACAAATGGCAAGGGCACTTTACAGCAACTCAGATACATATTTGCTGGATGATCCTTTCAGCGCGGTTGATGCACATACGGGGGCTCATATGTTTAAGGCAAGAAAGATTTTCCCTTCTATTTATTCAATTGCAAATATGGGATTGATGATTAATTCTTTTTACTTTCCTTTTTACATATATAATGCAGAAATGTCTGATGCAACTCTTGTATAACAAGACCGTAGTGTATGTTACTCATCAGTTAGAATTCTTGGACGCTGCTGATCTTGTCTTGGTAAGTTGTAAAGATTTTATACAACTTCCTGCTAAAAGACAGATTTTTTACTGTGCTTTTCATTGTCGATGAATGTTTTATTTGCAGGTTATGAAAGATGGCAGAATAGTAGAGTGGGGAAAATATCAAGATTTGATTTTGAACCATGATGGGGAACTCGTAAGACAAATGGCTGCTCACAGCCATTCTTTGAATCAAGTGAGCCCTCCCAAGTGTATTGGCTCGGGTAAAAGCTACTGTCACAATAAGCAAATGGAGTTAACCGAAGAAAAATTTGTTGACACTAGCAGAAGTAGCCAAGTTTCTGAAAGAAATCTGCACGAGGAAACTGAAACCGGCAGAGTAAAATGGCGTGTGTACTCTACTTTTGTCACCTCTGCATATAGAGGAGCCCTTGTTCCAATAATACTCTTGTGTCAAGTTCTGTTCCAAGGTTTGCAAATGGCCAGCAATTACTGGATCGCCTGGGGATCAGAAGAAGAAGGTAGAGTTACAAAGGAGCGTTTGATTGGGATATTTGCGTTGCTTTCTGGTGGAAGCTCGTTCTTTATTTTGGGAAGAGCTATTCTGCTATCAACTATTGCTATCGAAACAGCACAACGCCTATTTCTTGGAATGATTGGAACAATTCTCCGGGCGCCACTATCTTTCTTTGATTCCACACCATCGAGCAGAATTCTTAAAAGGGTTGGTAGAATTTTAGACGAATTCACTTCTCATGTTACCCAGCGTTGCATATTTAACTAAAACAATTTTTTTAATCACAGTCATCTACAGATCAAAGCATAGTGGATACAGATATTCCATACAGGTTAGCCGGATTAGCATTCGCTCTTATTCAGCTGTTGAGCATCGTTATCCTCATGTCCCATGTAGCCTGGCAGGTCTTCTTCCTGTTCGTCATTGTCTTTTCCATTTCCATATGGTATCAGGCAAGAAAACATTTCATTTCCTTGTAAAACATAAGAAAATTTTTACATTAAGCTTTTGTCAATTCCTGACAAAAGCTTCCATTCAGGCATATTACATTAAAACAGCAAGGGAATTGGCGCGTATGGTTCCAATCCAACAAGCCCCGATTCTCCAACACTTCTCAGAATCAATATCTGGTGCAACAATAATAAGGAGTTTCAACCAGGAATCTCGTTTTATGAACAAGAACTTGGATCTCATCGATGATTATTCTCGTGTTGCATTTCATAATGCTGGCACGATGGAATGGCTTTGTGTTAGAATAAATTTTCTTTTCAACTTTGTTTTCTTCCTCCTCCTTGTTATCTTAGTGAACCTTCCACGATCAGCAATTGATCCCAGTAAGTATTTTATCTCCATTTTCCTTCTACAAGCTCCAAAAACAGAACATTACTTAAACAAAGGCTTTAAAAACACCATATGTTCTTGGTTTCAGGCCTGGCAGGACTAGCAGCAACTTACGGTTTAAACTTAAGTGTGCTCCAAGCATGGGTAATATGGAACCTTTGCAATGTAGAAAACAAGATGATCTCTGTTGAGAGGATTCTTCAGTTCACCTCCATACCTAGTGAAGCTCCACTTCTTAATGAAAATTTCAGGCCGGAAACCGAATGGCCGCTCAGCGGGAAAATAGAGATTGAAAATCTCCATGTACAGTACAGTCCTATTCTTCCTAAAGTTATTAGAGGAATCACTTGCACCTTTCCTGGGGAAAAGAAAATCGGTATCGTTGGAAGAACTGGAAGTGGAAAGTCTACATTAATCCAAGCCCTTTTTAGAGTGGTGGAACACACAGAAGGGCGTATTTTGATCGATAACGTAGACATCTCGAAGATCGGTCTACAAGATTTAAGATCTCGATTGAGTATTATCCCTCAAGATCCAGTTTTGTTTCAAGGAACCGTGAGGGTCAATCTTGATCCTTTACAAGAACATGAAGATCAAGAGATATGGGAGGTAAGGATCCACAATAACAACTTTTTTGTACTCAAAGAGCATGTGATTTACCAATCTCATTATAAATGCTGCAAAGTGACAGGTTTTACACAAATGTCATCTCGCCGAAAATGTGAAGCAAGATCAAAGACTTCTTGATGCACCAGGTCTTGAAAACTATTCAAATATGTGTGTTAAAACTTAATTTGATTTGGGTTATGAAATTTTTGAAAAAATGTTGCAGTTGCTGAAGATGGAGAGAACTGGAGCGTGGGACAAAGACAACTCGTTTGTTTAGCTAGAGTTTTATTACAAAGAAGAAGGATACTGGTACTAGATGAGGCTACTGCCTCAGTCGATACTGCAACGGATAACGTAATTCAAAAGACGATAAGAGGAGAAACAAACGGATCCACTGTCATCACAGTGGCTCATAGGATACCTACAGTTATTGACAATGATCTAGTCTTGGTTCTCGGTGAAGGTAAGAATTGAGACTCTATTTATTCAAATGTTTGTTTTCCCTTAAAGTTAAAACCCCACCCTTGTTTCGTTTGAGGTTACTTACTAGACAACATTTGGGTCGATTTCAGGGAAGGTTATAGAGTATGATTCGCCGGCTAAGTTGCTCGAGGATAGATCTTCTGCGTTTTCGAGTTTGGTGATGGATTTCTTGAGAAGATCATCATCAACTGTGAATAACTGAGATATGTTCAAGT
This sequence comes from Primulina huaijiensis, assembly GCF_012295235.1. Taxonomy (NCBI): domain Eukaryota; kingdom Viridiplantae; phylum Streptophyta; class Magnoliopsida; order Lamiales; family Gesneriaceae; genus Primulina; species Primulina huaijiensis. The sequence continues at coordinate 2,691,564 of NC_133313.1, forward strand.
TTGTGCTGATTTTTAACTGATATAAATTAGGTAGGACTTTGTGACAAGAATATATTTTTACAAATCCTCCTCCTTGTAGAAGGTGGTGTTCATTGGATGAAAGCTATAAGAATTTTACGCTTTCCATATCATGTATGTTAGAAGAACAGTCAGATCTATACTGCGGGAAAATTATTTATGTCGTTGCTTGCTAGTTTAGGTTCTTCTAAGCATTTTCTTTCTCAAAGTTGATGGTGTATTTTTCTTGTTCTCGATGGTTTTTGAATGTGTGGTTGCTTCAGCATGCACATGCTAAGTAATCAAGCAAGCAAACTTTGAATTCAAAGGCGCCACTTAAATTTGAATTCAAAGAACACCATTTTTGAATTATAAGCAATGCGTTGATTAGTAAAAAATTATTAGGTTTGATTATATAAGTAATAATGTTTTAATTTTTGTTTTCTTCTCTAAACTTCATATTGGTGTTCATCTTATTGATATTACTTATGATATTCCGCTGCGATGTTACCTCGTTTATTTCCTTGATATCTCAACAGCACACCCATTCAAATTAATATGAAGAAGAGTTCTATATTTATCGCAAAATTGTGTTATTTTGAAGTCTAAGTTGCACTAAAATAGTGCAACTGGTAGTAGATGATGTACTTACTCGCCAATCACGATGTCGGACGAACCATGAAAGGACATGATACATGTAATTTTCAACTATTTTTTTTTAAAAAATTAATAAATAAATATTTCTTAAATATAAACGTGATCTTAAGCTGTTGTACAATTTAAAAGATTTGAGTTATATCGTTATCACTAGTTGTAATTTTTGGTAATATGACAAACGTTCAATCTTAGTACAATTGGTATCGGAGATAATGTCACATGTTTTGTTCTCATGTATTGCAATGAGTGTAATTATCGAGAGAGATTGTTGATGTGCAATAATTGTTCATACTAATAGAGTAATCAAAATGCGATGTTTGAGTTACCGTATGTTTTGAAATATTTAAGTTGCTTTTTTACTATCAATTATAACTTTTGATAAAATATAAATTTTGATAAAAAAAAAAAGCAAGCGTTCTTTCTTATAATTTCATTTCACATTTAATTAACCATATACGATAAAAATATTATAATAACAAAACATTATATTTTTATATATTCAACTATTATAATACGACTAGTACATATTTATTTATTGAGGGTATGTACTAGTTATAATTTTGATTGTCTTAAAACCAATACAATTGATGCGCTCAAAAAATGTGCATCCATAAAAATACCTTGAATCGATGATCACGAACCAATTCTTCCATATGCCAAATCAAACCGCTCCAAAAATATAACTGTGTATCAAAGAAAACAGGTGAGATGACTCCGCCCGAAGGCGAAGCCACTCCGACGCTCAAGTCAGTATAGTGTTTGAGAGAAAAATACAAGACTAGAGTACATAATTATACATGAGAGCGTACCTTGATTAGGGTTAGGAGCCCTTTATTTATAGGTGTAAAGTCTTAGATGATATGGAATTTTGTAATATATGACAACTAGATTTGTGCATATCAATGTAATATTTTGTAATATCTCTAAAATATAATTAATGATATGATAAGATTTTTACCATATCATCACTAGTACCCCCCGCAAAAAAGTGACGACGAGTGAAATGATGGAGAAACGTTAAATGAATGAATTATATTTTAGAGTATGTAAGATAATATTCTAGTTGTCTGTAATAGTGTCCTTTGAGCGTTTGTTGTGGAGTGTGCTTTTTGAAGTGAGCCAAATTAAGCGGCCAATATAGTCATCTGTTACTGAATTGGTAGTCAAATGTTCTTTCCAGCTGAGTCGATAGAAAGTCAAGAGAGCCAAGAGTGGTTATACTGCTGGAAGTCGAGCTCAGATGAAGAGCCATAAAGAATATCCTGCTAATAACCAAGCTAAAATGATGAGCTATAGATAAGATTCTGCTGAAAACCGAGCTCAAATGAAGAGCTATATAAGATCCTCCTAGAAACTAAGCTCAAATAAAGAGCTATAAATAATATTCTGCTGAAAATCGAGCTCAAATAAAGAGCCATAGATAATAGTCTGCTGAAAGCCGAGCTCAAATAAAGAGCTATATAAGATCCTCCTAGAAACTAAGCTCAAATAAAGAGCTATAAATAATAGTCTGCTGAAAATCGAGCTCAAATAAAGAGCCATAGATAATAGTCTGCTGAAAGCCGAGCTCAAATAAAGAGCTATATAAGATCCTTATGAAAACTAAGCTCAAATAAAGAGCCATAGATAATAGTCTGCAGAAAGCCGAGCTCAAATAAAGAGCTATATAAGATCCTCATGAAAACTAAGCTCAAATAAAGAGCCATAGATAATAGTCTGCAGAAAATCGAGCTCAAATAAAGTGCCATAGATAGGATCCTGCGAGTGCTGAGCGCGAGGTTGGACTTATATTTGCTAAGCAGAGTTGGGCTTACTGAGTGCCGAGCAAGGTCGGGCTTACTGAGGTGCCGAGCAAAGTCGGGCTTACTGAGATGCCGAGCAAGGTCGGGCTTATGTAATTGCCAAGCAGAGTTGGACTTACTGAGGTGCCGAGCAAAGTCGGGCTTACTGAGGTGCCGAGCAAGGTCGGGCTTATGTAATTGCCAAGCAGAGTTGGACTTACTGAGGTGCCGAGCAAAGTCGGGCTTACTGAGGTGCCGAGCAAGGTCGGGCTTATGTAATTGCCGAGCAAGGTCGGGCTTACTGAGGTGCCGAGCTAGGGTGCCTGCTAGTGGCACGGTGCATCGAGCATGCTGTAGGACACTGCAATGAAGCACAAGAAACGAGACAAAAGAGAGCCAAAAATAATTATCTCAAATATTTGAAATGGATGATGCAACATAAGAAATTTATATAGAAAATCCTTGTTCGGATAATAATAAAATCTCAAGTACATGAAACTTATCTTATGGATAAAATATTCTGAGCTTTGTAAAGCTTCAAATATAGTGAGAAAAATATCGTGATTTTACTAAAATCAAGCATGACAAGTACTTGATGAAATTATGTATGAGGTTGGGCTTATGTGGCTTGGATTATATAACTCATCATAAAAATATATCACACGAAATTCGTTCTCAAGCTCATGCAGCTAGTTAAATTAAAAATAAACAAAATAGTATAGGGGTCATACTGAAGTTTAGTCAGCTTAGTCCCAAACATAATAAAATTCAGTTGAGTCATCACGGCTCTATCAACTCGACAATGGAAACATGAAAGAGTAAATTTTCAGCATACTTTAGCTATAAAGATCAAAAAGGTCAATGAATCCCAATGAATAATCTGATTTCCGAAATCAATAAGCGAATAACTCAATTCGAAAAATTCACGTAGCTCCATTTTGGTGGTTCAAGGCAAATAAATTATCATAGATGAGTAACAATGGAGCGATAAGTAATCTTACACAACCTGCAAGGGAGTATCCTAGCATAATGATAAAGGTTGGCTCTTGAGACATTCTAGATTGTCAAAGAATATGCATAAGTTGGTTAAAAGTAACTTAAAGATACTACTGCAGTCAATCAATTCAAACCTTCTTTCTAAGCTAACTAAAGAAGCCCTTAGCTTCTCTAAAACTCACTTTTGCTAAAAATAATTCACAAAAATATAGTCATGTGAGTACATATAACAACATTAATGAATCTCGCGCGGTTGTTCAAGAAATCTTACTTTTTAATGCATACAGCTCAAAACCGAGTATACATAGTACAATGTAGAATTAACTACATAATTAATTTGTTTCGAGTGGCGAGATCAAAGTATCACATGAAAAATAAATATATTTATGTGTTTCAGCCTTTTAGGACGTGAGTGGGGGTATGCATATTTATCAAATGATACATGTCTTTTTGTCAAACATGAAACAAAGTTTATAAAATAATATTTAATATAAGAGCAGTAAAAAAATCAACACTTATCTTCTGAAGTGGAGGGCCGATAAGTGAAGCTTCAAGGTCACACCATTAGAAAAATATATAACGAATGCCTCGGAGATGGATTTGTAGCCTAATCTTTGATAGAGCAATCTGACGAGGAACACAATTGTCGCATCGTGGGCTTCTTCGAGGTGGTTGAACGCGGATGGTCTAATAATCCCATACTTTATTTCAGAGAAGCACAACATGAGTGAGGAGGACGGTGGCTACACACAGTGAGAAATTTTCTCGTTTTCCCTTGTTGTACCGAAGAAAATCCAGCGGAGGGATCAACAGAAAATAAGCATACCAAAAGGTTGCAAGATAGCTGTTTGTGACTCAGTTGCTCTGGCAAAACTAGTTTCTTCTGTGGTCTACTTGGAGAAGTGAAGCTCCACTACTAAATGAAAATTTCAGGCTGCAAACCGAATGGCCACTTAGTGGGAAAATAGAGTTTGAAAATCTCCTACAGTACAGTCCGATCCCTCCTAAAGTTCTTAGAGGAATCACCTATACCTTTGCACGAGATATGAAAATCGATATTGTTGGGTTTTGAAACTCTAACAATTTTGGCTTTGATGAGAACAAAATTTGTTATTGTGTTTCAAATATATTTACAAGTGTGAAGTTGTTAACTTAAGATAAAAGCTGAAACTCGAATTTTGCCAAACCTAAAATTTGGCGAGCTACGGTATTTCGATTAAATCTCATAGCTCAGTAATACGAATGTCCAGCCGCTAAAACTACTGAACAGTAAACGCAATTTAGAACACGTCATATTTCACGTCAATTGGGCTAAATCAAATATTATATAGGCAAATTGTTGGTTCCAAGACCAAACCGATTGCAACAAAAACAACAATCAGGCGGGCATTAGCAGTTGTTGTATTTTGGTCAGCCGGATAAGCTTGGTTATCCAAATGGAACAATTCAGTATGTGTTACGAAACTAATACAATGATATTCAAATTATATTTCCAAGTCGAAGTATGAATCTGAGTTTAAGATACTGAATTATGATGATGAAACTATTAATTATGCACATGCTGAAATCAATAAGGCTGATTTCAGCAGGCCTCACCAGTTTGATTTAGTCTAACTGACGAGCCCAACTGAATGATCAATATAGCTGACAAACCTAACTGACAGCGAACCTCAAAATCAATCAGGCTCGGGAAAAGCGTCCAGCTAGGCAGAAATGACCATTTTAATGTCAGAAATTGTCCATAATATTCATATTCTTGTGTCTAAAATATATATCATTTTTGGAGGTTATAAATACAACATCTTGAAGATCAAATACAAGCTTTGGAAGGAGATTCAAAGTATAAGCAGTCTACATGAAGAAATTTGATAGAATGAGAGCATACCCAAGCGTAAGGATTACAGCTGTCAAATAGGCCAACCCATGACAGGGCTAGAAGACACACCAAAAACCCGCCATTTGGTGAGGTGGTAGGCCGGTCCGTCTACTCGGCGAGTTGAAAATCACCAACTCAAGGTGGGTTGCGGGTTATACGGCCCTCCAAAAATAAAAATAAATAAAATAAATAAAAAATCTTTATAATTAATAAAAAATTTCAATTCATTTCATAAATACATATTTATAAAAAATATCAATAAAATTTCTCATTATTAATTTCACACGTCTACATTTTATACAAAGTAATTAATATAAAAATTCACAAATTTCATTAAAAAAATACATATATCACCATAAATCATAATATTATTATTTTTATTTTTTTTCCAGCCCGCGGACCAACCCAAGCTCGCCACGAGCTGGCCCTCGACCTGCACGGGTTGGCCTATCTAGGCCTACTTTTAAATGTGTTAAAAAAATTTGAACCCAACCCACATAAATTGTGTGGCGGGGCAAGCCGACCCGCCCCAACCCAAATTGACAGCTCTAGTGATGATACATTTGATATATACATACTATATAAAAATATCCACGCACAATCACTCACTACACAGATACATGACAGTTGAACTTAAAAATAGATGAATGAGTCTTCATACAAAGATATTAAATAGTGTGTTTGTAGTCTTAACATAAGAGACATTAAATATTGTGCGGATTGTGAGGCTGCGATCTACAATCGAGAGTCTACAAGGAGTTTCGATTAGGCAATTGATAAGTTCAAAGTCGAAATGGGTTTGTACAATGAGTTGTATAAATCAAAGTATTCTAGTGGATTCTTCCTTAGAGGAAGAAAGAATGACGTAAGAGTTGTTAATCTCCGAACATCCATAAACAAATTCGTGTCTATTTATTTATCGTTATTATTGATATTGTTTTTTAGATAGATTGTTGATGCATTTTATGTACATTCAACTTACATATGTTTTAAATGTTTTACCAAAGTGTTTAATCGGTTTCTACGGAAGATTATTTTGTATGTCTTCCGTTTGATTTGAAAACCAAACTCGATTTAATTTATTGGTATTTAATATTTCAAGAATCGAATTATTTTAGTTCAACGATTATCCTTCAATCAATCATATCAGGTATCCTTCGAAGAACTAGAAGTGAAAAATCTACTTTAATCCAAGCTCTTGTCAGGGTGGAACCTACAGAAGGGCAATCTTTTGATCCATAGCATAGACATTTCAAAGATCGGTCTGAGAAATTTAAGGTCTCGATTGAGTATAATACTTCAAGATCCAGTTTTATTTCAAGAAACAGTAAGAATTAAGAACATGAAGATCAAGAGATTTAAACATTTACAATAACAACTTTCTTGTACCGAAAAAGCATATACTTTACCAATCTCACTTGAAATGGTGCGAAGTGACAGGAAGATCAAATGCTTCTTGATGAACTTTGCTAAAGATGGAGAGAATGGGAGTGTGAGACAAAGGGAAGCTGGTTATCAAGTATGATCGCAGGTTAAGTTGCTTGAGGATAGCTCGTCTGCATTTTCGATTTTGGTGATGTAATTCTTGAGAAGATCATCAACTGTGAATAATGGAGATATTTTCAAGTTTATCGCGATTCTATATGTGAGGACCCGAACCTAATTCAACACTTAATTGTTATTAGGATCAAATCTAACAACTAAGTAATGTGGGACATAAAATTTTTTTTTTTAATATACAAGATATACAAGTGCGGAAACGTAAGGTAATCAATTCTAATACGCATATACATCTAATGGTACAAATCCTGTACACCATTTATTTATTTCAACTAAAGTTTAGTTACTATATCAAGTACTAAACCACTCTATTCTAAGTCCGGATCTCCACGCTAATCCTGAATCTCTCATCCTCTTCCTGCTCCAGGTCCTGCCCCACCTGTTGTCATGCACACATACAAAACAAGACAATAGCCGGATAACTCCGGTGAGAAATGCATCCCAGTATAAACAATGTAGACATGCAATCATATAAAAACATATATCAAAGCATATAACAACTATCATTAACATGTAGCAATTCAACAAACATGAATGATATAAAACTGTAAATTAACTAGTCATCTAAGACTCGACTCAATCGACGCGTCATCTAAGACTCGACTCATTCTTAATCTAGGGATCTCGGTTCTGGATATTGACAAATATATCGAATCTCAGTCGATAGGAATGAATCAACCCTAAACGACATCGATATAATTTGTATATCCAGTGTCTGGGCGAATCGGCCGCAGAATTGACGAATCAACCAAGGACTAAGCGAATCAGCCACTAACCAGACGAATCAGCCGGTGATTAGGCAAATCAGCCGATGACCAGACGAATCAGCCGGTGACTAGTACATACATTGTCTATGAATCAATAGACTACAAACATCAATCTCATCAATTGCAAATATTAATGCAATCAAATAAAGTATGTGATTTAGGGAAACTCGAGTCAAACCTCACTCGAGTTGTGCAATCCCAACTCAACATTAATTTAAACCTTTCACTCTGTTACTCTGACTATGTCGAAGTCTCTGATTCAAAGCCTGTCAATATCAATCTGGCAGTAACAGTATCGAGGGTACAGTATCAATACACCACTCAATCAATACTGGATATAATCAGAAGTAAATCAAATTCTGTTTCAACAGCACAACGTCATAATCTCAATATACCCAGTAATACCATATCAATCAGATCTCAATCCCAACACCTCATAATCGATAACAATTCAATTCTGATATCAAATCGACTCCAAAATTCATAACAATTTCATATGGTATCTTTTCCTCAATCCAGTTTTGATTATACGATGTCTAACATGTCAAGAACATCATATATGAATCATATCCGATTCTGACAATATCATAATTTCAAAACATATCAGAACGTAGCAAAACTTACGTCCAGTATCCTTTCTCGTTTTTCCCTTGACCTTTCTCGATCCTCCCTCTTTTCTTTTTGAGGAATGAAAGCTGAAAGCATTATATATACATCCACGTGCATGCACAAGCCAAGTGGCTCATTTCTTTGCAAAACACGTCTCGCGCATATGCGCGACCCTCATCGGCGCATATGCGCGAGACCTACTGTCTCGGCGCAATAGCTTCAATTCTGCTCGCGCATATGCGCGTCTTCTTCTCGCGCATATGCGCGAGACCTACGGCCTCNTTCGACATTTTCTCCTTTTTTTTCTCTGTTATAACTCTGACCCATATCCTAAAATGGGTCGGGTCAACTGCCAACACTTCTCGTTTTCACCCGGGACGTGTCATTTCTTTTTGGTTGGTTTTTCCACCCGACCAGACAGTGAATCAAAATGTCAGCGTTTGGCCTTTTAGTTTCATTTGCTTGCCAAATGCGGTGTCGTATGAACCACGATTAATGTAAGTCTTCCTGTGTTCAATGCTGGAAACTACACTTATAACGAATAAATGCACAATCTTTACAGTCTCCCAATTCCGTGGAGTTTTTTTTCAAGGAAAAGGTGAAATCTTTTTCCTCTTATTGCAGTTTCCCCTTTCTGTTTCGTTCTTATGTATTTTCTTATACGCATGCGTATTGAAAAGGTACATTATTTTCAAGAATGGATTTTCATGAGTTCTGGCGCGTATAGATTGATCTTTTTGTGTTTTGTCAGATCTGGGTAGATATAAGAACGGTGAAACAGGCGAATTGGTTCATGGGATTTTTATCGCTGTGTTATGATTGATGGAAATGTCTGATAATCATTTTAGAGAAGGCTCTTTAGCTGGGGAAGATGGAGACTATTCCCCCTGTGGAACCTGCAGTTGCTGCAGCAGCTGAGAATGAAGGTGATTCTGCTGATCAGGTGCCCATTTTCTTGAAAATTGATTAAATAAACAATCTTTCCATTTGGTTACTTGAATGTTGGTCTCTGCCGTTCCTCGTGTTGGTAAATTCATGGAAATATGTTATTCCTTCTCGAAATATATATGTATATGTACGTTTTAAATGTCCTACATTGACTGGATTAAGTCATTGGAAGATGTATACATGGACTTGAGCAATCTTCTCCTTGTGCTATCTTTTGGGTTATGTTAGATTTAAGTCTCAATTAATATGAAATCGGATCCAAGACCCACAGTTATAAGTTGGACTGCCTTATGGACCACTTGATAATGTCTTATAAACTTCACGCTCCAGTTGTTCATTCTGGTGAGAAGGTGTGTTAAATATTCGATATTATTAAATCCTTGAGAGTTGTATATATGGACTTGGACAATCCTCTTCCATGAGCTAGCTTTTGCGGTAGAATTATGTTCAAGTCTCAATTTTAATAATGTATGTATGTATGTCCGATATATCTAACTACACCTCTATGTCAGCTTGTAAGTACTGAAAATCTATAATTAAATGCTCATGATAGGATGTTTTGTTATATCTCTTAGAAAATGCATGATTTGATTTTTTACAAAGAAGAGTATAACTCTTAATAAGGCAATGCAGAATATGCATGGGTGTATGGGACTATCATCTTGTTTCAGCATTTCTTGGTGATTCTGGATGAAAACATGGCCAGGTTGATATCTAAATGAACGAATTCAGATTTAGCAATAGAGTTATTGTGGTTGTTCGCAATCCTTCAAATAATAGCTGAAAATTATCTTCAGCATGAACTTTTGCTTTTTATCGGAGGGAATATTGGATTTTTGTTTTATCTTTCAGTTTTTTGGACTCTCGAAAATGGAATGGTTTATATATGCTAACAATAACGTTACAATTCAGTGCCTAAAGTTAGGAATCTTTCTATGCAGGTGGGTTATGGGACGAATGAGACAAGGGAAGCAGATGATGGGGGAAGGGAGGATACATTTGTTGATTGCCAAGATGAGATAGAAAATTCTCAGGAAAAGGAATTAAAGGAATTATTCTCAGGAAAAGATGAGGTAGAAAATTCCGAATCCCAACAGAATTATCAGGAAAAGAAATTAGTGCAGGATAACCAGTTTCATGAATCAGATAGTGTGAATAAAGTTCTTGAATTCATGACTGAGATGGATATGAATCATGATATGCAAGAAAAGAATGTTTCTGAGAAGAATGAATTTGCACAAGAATACGAGGTTCATTCTTGGTTGATCTGTCCTGTTTTAACCTATGTGATTGTGTATATAGACCTTAGTAAAAACTTTATTCTATGCAGGAAGAAAGGGTGGCGTTTAGGAGAGGACTTACTCGCCTTTGTTATCAACTGAAGGTTTTGAGTGAGCAACATTCTTCACCTATTGAAAATGAGGATCGATTAGTGAATCATTTTCAAAATGAAAGTAACGATTGGGATGAGAAGACCTTGGGATCTGGTGCCTCCTTAAATGAGATGATTAGTGAGTGCTCCATGCTTATCAACACTGCATTGAGCAAGCCTTTGCTCAGTGAGGGAAAAGTTGAAGAACTACATGCTGTCTTAAGTAGAAAAGATCAGGAAATCGATTTTGTAAATACAAGGTAGCTGAATTATCCGAGTCAAAGCATGAAAATTCGTTTCAGTTAAATGAATCTGGCAATGCAAATGATCAACAAATTGAGGAAATTGTGAACAGGATATTGTCTTCTGTTTCATTGACCCTCCATCACGATGAGCTATTGGAAGGAGCACTAGAAGAAAAAATATCTAATGTTGAGAAGTCAGTTTTGTTTTTAGTCGAAATGTATAATTTTTTCCTTTCCGAAACAGACCAGCTCAGGGCATGTTTAACTGCAGTTGGATCAGATATCAACACAATGGATGAAATAGAAACTTTTGTGATCACACATGACAAAATTCTTGAAATTAGAAGTTAGGAAGAGAATTTGCTCCAAAATCTAAGCTATTTAGATGGTGAAAATAGGCTATTTAGATGGTGAAAATAGGAAATTGCTGGAACAACTAGAGAAACAACAATCAGTTGTTGAAAATGTGAATGCAGAAATTGAGAATCTAAGTGCTGCGTTGGAACAGGTGAAGAACAAGTATGCTAACACCAAAGAGAAGCTTAGCATGGCTGTGACAAAAGGAAAGGCATGGGTGCAGCAGAGACTCGCTGAAGCTATCATTGGCTGAGAAAACCAGCGAGTTGAAAAAATGTTTCACTGAACTGCAAGAAAAGTCAGATAAGTATTATCAGAGGTGGTGGTAATGGATGAACAGCAGCCTATAGATTTTACTGATAAACTAAGATGGCTTGCAGATGAGAACAAATCATTGAAGGGTTTCTCTCTACAATACCATAAAATGAATGATGCATTATCTTTTTTAACTTTTCCAGAAACAATTGAATCTAATGCATTAGATTCCCATGTCTGTTGGCTTGCGGAGTCATTTTATGTGTCCAAACAAGAAGCCATGAAGTTACAAAATGAGATAGATCAAACAAAAGAAGCTGCGAGTGAGGATATTGATCGCTTCTCGACTTTAATATTGGCAGAAACACTAAAAAATATCTATCTTCTAGCTAAATTGCAGGATTTGTAAACAGTTACAAAGTTCAGGAAAAGTTGCAGCGTGAGCTAACAAAAGCAAGGGAAGCTGCAGAAAATGCGATCAATCAACTGAATACATCACTTTTAGCCGAATCTGGGGAAAAGAAATACCTTAAAATGGGTTGGATAACTTGAGAAAAGAATATGAAGCAATTGTGAGAAAGGAGTATCAACTTTCATTGGAAAAGGATCAAATAGTAAGTACGTTACGTGAGGCATCTGGACTTGCAAATGATGGTCAACAAGAGGATCACTCGGATCAATTTGAGGTGATGACCATGATTGATTGTTGTCTCGCAAAGATTCAGGAAAAAATATGTCATGTCAAATCAGATCTAGTTGAAGCAGAAATCTTTGAAAGATTCCAGAGTCTTCTATATATCAGAGCTATCAAAGTGAGTCTAAGTGAGCTAATTTTAGAGGAAGATATGTTTTACAGAATGGAGGTGAATCAGATGTCAAATGAATTGCAAATGACAACTCGAGAACTTAATACGCTTGAGGACGAAAAAGCACTCATGCAGAAAAGTCTTGAGCAGCTGGAGGAGAAATGCGCTTTGCTCAGGGAGAAGTTATCAATGGCTGTTAAAAAGGCAAGGGGCTTTTCTAAGAACGGGAAAATCTGAAAGGATCTCTGAGCGAAAAGAATGTTGAAATTGATCGGTTGAAATCTGAACTCCGGCTGAACATATCTGCCTATAATTGTTGCCATGATCAAATCAAAAGATTCACTTGATGTGGATCACATGTCTCAATTGGAGACTGATCTTGCTGCTACACAGCAACATGCTGATCAACTCAAGCAGTTCTTAGCAGAGAGCAACATTAGACACCGAAGAATTGTGGAGTCTATTGAAGGCATCGCTGCTCCAACCGATTTGGTTTTTGAAGATCCTACAGAAAAGGTGAAATGGCTTGTTGGATATCTCAGTGACCTTGATCTTGCAAATACGGAAGTGGCACAAGAATTGAGGAAGGTCAAGGATGAAGCAAGTTTGTTGGCCAGAAAGTGGCTGAAGTGCAGACTGTAACAAAGTCCCTTGAAGATGCCTTATCAATGGCAGAAAATAATATATCTCTGCTCTTCGATGAGAAGAGAGAACTTGCAGTTTCTAAGGCACTTCGGGAACAGGAATAGATAGGGAAAAAGTGGAAGCTTCTTCTCATACAAGCAAGTTTGATGAGATGTCTGCAAGTAAAAGAACTCTTGAAGATGCTTTGTCCCTGGCGAGAACAATATTTCCCATTTCATGAATGATAGGGACATAGCTATAGAGAGTAGAACTCTTGCAGAAGAGCAGATACAGATATTATGGGAAGAAACTGCTGTTCATATCAGAAAACTTGCTGATACTAATAAAACTATACAGTCCCATGAAGTTGCATTGTCTCAGGCACACGGGAATGTTTCCCAGCTCTCTGAAGAAAACAGTAAGGTACGAATTGGTAGGGAGGGTCTGGATAATGAGATAAAGAAACTCAGAGAAGAAGCTGATTCTCAGGCTACCAAGCTTGCCGATGCCTTTGATACAATCAAATCGCTCGAGGATTCATCATTACTGGCAGAGAATAACATGACCGATCTTGTCCTGAAAAAGAACAATGCTGAGAAAGAGATAGCAGCACTTAATTCTAAATTGAAATCTTGCATGGAAGAGTTTGCTGGAATTCGTTGAAGCAAAGTAAGTTTCTTGTTGGAGCTATCTGGTCAGCTAAACCGGCTTTACTTGCTTCTTGAAGATGAGACAGTGACAACATTGTTAGAACTACGTTTTAAAGAAATAATTGAGAAACTGAAAAACATGGATTTCCAACTAAAAGAAATGGATGACATTTTTCTTGAAATGAGATTGAATGTGATAAAAAATGGAATGATTATTAAAATAATTGAGTTGGAATGTAAAATAATAATAATAATATAATATTCAATTTGATCAATTAAATTTGTGACAAAGGGTAAAATTGTTTTATCATTTTCATAGTTAATGAATGTAAATAAAAATTAATATTAAATGTAAAACTGTAATGATTTATGTAAAAATTTGATTCATTAATGTACAGACTAAACATTTGACTAGATGTGATAAAAATTGGATTATTAATCAAATCAAGCAAATTAAATGAGCTTTAAAAATAGAAATTAAATTATATATTTAAGATAATGAAAAAAAAAATTCAATATATTTGTGACGGGGGTAACATTCGTTAGTTAGCGTGGGCATTTGAAGCTTGAACAGATAAAATAAGTCCAGACCAGCGTTTTACGAGAAGCAAAGCTGTGTACTTTTATGGTCTAGCACCTGAAAAGAGATCGTTTCTTGCATTTGGAGATTAATTGATGGATTTAATTTGCACGAACTGCTGGCCCAGGGCGAAATCATGCACTCTGCATCTTCATACAGCCTTCCGATTTTTGGGTAATTATGGCGCTGAATTCCTTGGCCCAAGCAAATTAGCTGTATTGTTGAAACTGAATACAGAAAATGCTGAAAAGATTGCTTTTTTTAATTACCCATTTCTTGAATCAGTTTTAGATAGAGGGCTTAGCTGCAGCAAAGGCACTTCGCTGAGAATCTCCACCAGGATATGCTGTGTGAGTTTTCTCGTTTCCCTCACCCTTGTTTTTCTTTCATTTGTGGTTTTCCAGAAAATGTTAGTTTATCTTCTCAAAGTATAGTTAGTCTTCCAGCAGACAATTCTCGAGTGCACCTCTAAATTTACTCATATGAATATTTGGTACAAGGAGAGGTGGAAGTAACGCAAGTGCTTTGGCTACCAGAATAAGAACAAGAAGTATTCAAGAAAAGGAAAAACTCAAGAAAAGGATGAGAATTTGTTTCCGGTTGAGGAAATACCAATCCAAGATGTTGGCCCAGACAGTCCTTCCTCAGGGACTGCTTATATTCAACATGAGAATAAGATATTCTCCTCAAATACAATGGAGATTGAGACTAAATTCATCATCCCATCGAGAAATGATGTGCTTCGAGCATGCACGGTCACTTGCGGTTTAATAGGTGCTCTAGGTGTTTTAATTCGAAAGGTACGTTTCCTACACTAAATCTGCAGTTATTTTCTTGTTGGCTGTTAGCTGTTTGCTTTCTTTCTTTACTGTTGTATGGAAATCTGTGATTAAATGCAATTCTTTGAGCAAATGTTTTAGTTTCATTGTTTGATTTGACAAACATTAGGCATGGCTTGAATAATGATACTTGTATGATATGAAAATTGTGCCAAAAAACTCAAGTTTTATGTTGTGGACTGTGGTTTTGTAGATTTCTCACGTTGCATCAGCAGAAGGATGGCCTCTCAATGACTGTTCGGAGAATATAAGATGTAGGATTTTCAAATTTTTACCTATTGACTCGTAGGATTAGTTTAAATGGGTGAGATATAAACACTATGTTGTGAAATTTTTTGCATCGTCGATCACACATGAATAATACATTTTCCCCCTTGAGCTATTATCTTGAAGTTTTATGCTCTGGACAGTTGGTTTTGAATTATGGCATCTTGAGTTGGTTGTGGGATCGGTTCTACTTGTGTCATCAACTCGGTTCTTGCTGTTGAAGATATGGCCAGATTTTGCAAAGTCTAGTGAAACAGCTAATCGGCAGGTATATCCGTTCATCTTCAATTCTTCATGCTCGTGGATGTGTGATGAACTTTTGTATATTGTCTTTAATATTGATTTAATCTTAGGTTCTCACATCCTTGGAACCTCTGGATTACTTAGCTGTGGCATTTCTCCCAGGAATAAGTGAGGTGAATCTTTGTTTCCCATGTCATAATCAGCAGTTTTCGGCATCATTTAGCATAGAAACCCTGTTAAAAGTAGGCGTTTTCGTTATGTGGATTAAGCAGGAACTTCTTTTCCGTGGTGCGCTATTGCCACTTTTCGGAATAAACTGGACGAGTATACTTGCAGTTGCTACCTTATTCGGCATATTACACTTGGGAGGTGGTCGGAATTACTCCTTTGCAGTATGGTATATCTCATCATAGTTATATATCTCTATATCCCATGTCTATATGCAGTATTCCCATGTTTCATATTGTAACCTTTCTCAGGGCAACATTTGTTGGGCTTGTGTACGGTTATGCAACAATTTTAACCTCGAGTGCCGTGGTGCCAATGGCTTCTCATTCTCTCAACAATTTAGTCGGAGGTATCATCTGGCGATATCAGAAAAGATTGGAGGAATCTAGTTAATTCCTTCTCTTAAACATGCTCTGTGAGTAAACTATATAAACCTTGTTGTATATGTGTCTCCCATACAAATTGTATTTTGTTATTGGGAATTCTAGCAATCTTTATGGAAATAATATTTCGTGGGAAAGCCAAATTATATTTTATATCGTAAATTTTTGCAATCTTCAATGAAATAATCTCTCTTGGGAA
This sequence comes from Primulina huaijiensis, assembly GCF_012295235.1. Taxonomy (NCBI): domain Eukaryota; kingdom Viridiplantae; phylum Streptophyta; class Magnoliopsida; order Lamiales; family Gesneriaceae; genus Primulina; species Primulina huaijiensis. Next base: position 2,707,803 of record NC_133313.1, read on the forward strand.
AGTTTATATAATATGGCATAATTGTTTCAACTGGAGGTTATGAGCTGGCAAATTGATCCTTCCAATATTTGAATGGCAACAAAAATCAATCTTGAAAGATTTACTAGATCGGTATCGAGCCAGATCATAATATGTGTATATAAACTTTTGGGAGAAACATTTGATGACAGTGTCATTTTCATCAATCCCCCTAGTTGAGGTTTGGAGCAATGAATTCTTCCTCTGCAGTAGTCTCAATTCTGGTCTTTTTTGCCTTCATGGCTGAGATCAAGGTTAATGCTGGTCTAAATGGACGCCTACCTCTTATCGTCGATCCTAAGACCCTTGGATCCTCAAATGCAATAATTCCTGTTTATCGTAAATTCTAGACACCTTTTATGCTATTGAGTTAATACCGACCGACCCTGTGATACCCCGTCGAAGAATGAACGAGATTCTAAAACTTTGCATGTATGACACTGTACAATTGAGAAATACTTAAGAGATTTTATGTGATACTTGGCTTTCAGAGAAGTTTATCAGGGTGACCCCTCCTGATTTGAAAGGAGTTTTATCCGAATGAAACATGGGTTTTTTTACATTAATATGTTTGACCAGCCTTTATGTTAACAATCAAATGTCCCACTTACGGCATGAGTTTAAATAAATTTTTTTCCACCAAATACCCATTCCAAAAATTTATCATGACACAACTTAAAGGCTAAATGGCCAATTCACAATGGAAAAAACTTTGCTCTATTAAATCTTTTTTACAGATATTATATATAGAATAGATTTTAAAAATAAAATTGAGAAAATTCGATTATTTTTATTATAAATTAAATTGTCTAATCTACTTATTATAATTATAAATAATAAATAAATAAATGTCTGTCAATATACAGACAAATATCAAAACATTAACAATAGTATTACAATATAACATAAAATATAAAATATTTTTAATGAAATTACTTTATCTAAAAAAAAAACCACAATTTTCACCTATATCATTATCAAACATGTGAGAATATCATTTAAACATATTTCTATATATTAATCAATCCAAAAACTCCTTACTATAAACTTCTGTAATAAAAAAATAAGTGACAAAATTTGTTTGAGAACATTTTAATTCGAATTATTTAAATATGGAGCTTCTCAAAAAGTTATTCTTCAATTTTCTCTTAATTCCTTTTCTTTTTATTTCCTTTAATTTTATTTTTCCTTTTTTTTTTTCAATTTAACTCTTCAATTTTAGCTGTTTAATGAATTGCTTCAACTGTTAATTCTTTATTTTGCTCTTTTAAGTACGCTCGTGATGAACAAAGATAGTTTCTTGCATTCATAGATTAATTGAAATGCAAAAATATAGCTTCAACATTCAAGCAATCTTTAAGGAAATAATATTTTTTGTGAGAGATACAGATTTTATTTTATTATTATAAATTCTAGCAATCTTTGACGAAATAATATTGCATGAGGAAGTTTATGTAATCTGGCATAATTGAATTGTAACAAAAAAATAATCTTGAAAGATTCAATAAATCAGGAGTAAATTCTATTTCTAGAATTGGTCGACTCGAGTCAAAATTTTCTATATAGGTTAGAGCAGGAGAAACCTTTGGGACAAACATATGAAAAAATTAGTTCATTTTCTTGAATCCTTCAAGTTGTTGATCGAAGTTTAAAGCAATGAAGTCTTCTTCAGCATTAGTCTCAATTCTGGTATTTCTTGCAATATTCATGGCTGAGATCAAGGTCGACGCCGGTCTAAATGGACGTCTACCTCTCATCGTCGATCCTAAGACCCTTGGATCCTCGAAAGAAATAATCCCTGTTTACCGTAAACTCTCAACACCTTTTATATATACATATATATATAAATAAAGATTTGCTTATTTCATTTCCCAATATATCAAAATTGGATTCTAACAAGATTACAATTTGCTGGTTTAACTTGACAGCATGCACAAATCATTGCTTTTATTCATGCTGTTACTGCAACATACAGAAAATGCCTCCAGTTTGCGAGAAATGCTGCGCACCTCCGCGCGACTAATCTGTATCTGTTGATGGTTTAGCATGGATCCCGGCAGCAGCCGAAGAATCCAAGCAAGTACTGTATTTTGAAAAATATGTTTTAAACTATATAATGAATTTTAGCTACATTCATTTTCTATGGGAAAAATGGTGATAGTGTTGATTATTTGTCAGAAATATTTGGTTATCCTTAGCATTTTTCAAAGAAATTCATTCGTACGGGTGGTTGATCTTGGTGCAGACACATGCAAAAAGATTTCGGTATTAAATTCGACCTTTCTAAGAAAGAAAATAACACAAAATTCAATTTTTAAAATTTCAATATTTTTTAAAAAAGGAAAAGTTGTCTAATCTACTTATTATAAATAATTAAATTCGATATACAGACAAATATTCAACAATACAATGTGTAGGACCGAGTGCTTACCGCTTTACCAAAAGCTATAGCTAGTGGTAATGGTGCAACTCAAATCTTTTAAACCGCACAGCAACTCAAGCACCATGGTTCGACCGCTTTACCAAGCAAGGACAATTATTGCACCCAACAATCTCCCTCCCAATAATTGCACTCCTTACAATCAATGAGAATCGAACCCGTGACCTTGGCTCTGATACCAATTGTAGGACCGAGTGCTTACCGCTTTACCAAAAACTATAGCTAGTGGTAATGATGCAACTCAAATATTTTAAACCGCACAGCAACTCAAGCACCACGCTTCGACCGCTCTACCAAACAAGGACAATTATTGCATCCAACACAATGTATAGTATTATAAACTTAACCTAAAAAATTCAAAATTTCAAATAAAATACTGTCTCCAAAAAAATTCCGTTGTATATATATTCACTCGTACCATGTAAAAATCTCTTTAAAGAGTAAAGAGAAATAAATTGATCAAAAAAAAGTTAAGGTATTTACGTTGTTCATACTCTATTTAATGTATAAAATTTATTCAAAAATGAAGTGTATATCTTTATTATATGGTAATCAAACATGTAAACATTATTATTTAAACAAATTTCTAATACTTTCTATAATCCATTGAATATATTCGTTACTAAAAACATTTGTAATAAAAAAAATTTCTCTTTTTTGGAAAATGTTGTAAGTGTCTCTGTCAAAATTTGGGAAATTGGACTTATTCTAAGTTTCTGGCCAAGACTTGAATAAGGCCAATAAAGAATGATCCCATTAACTTGATTAGATGTTGGAGTTTATAACAGATTGATAAAGCTTCAGCCGGATGTTAGGTGATTCAAATTTTTTTCCTCTCAATCTTGGAAAGATTCTCAGAAGAACAAATCGACGCAGCTGATTCAAGGAAAGAAAAAAAAACAGAAAGTATAGAGGTGAAACTTTGAGAATAGATTAGAGGAACATATAAGATCTAATTGTAAATTCTTCTGTATTAATTAATGTTGGAAATGGCTTCTAATCGGTGGTTGATTCTTGGTTTAACAAAGATTGGTTCTTCACGTGGATGTAGGCTGTTGAAAGCCGAACAACGTAAATCCCATCTCCATTTATTTTCAACTTTGATTCTTGTTATTGATTCGGTGATTGTGTTTACTCGATCAGAAGACATAGACATTGCATGTTCTGTGTTTGAACTTGATTCTGGGCACTAGTGATATTTGAGTTGTTCTTGATCATTGTGAATCTGAGTAAATCTTAGTTGATCCCCACAACAAATGACGTCGTCCATGGGAAAGAAAAACACCATAGGGTATATGAAGTTTGATATAGAAAATTTCACGGGGAAGAATGATTTTGCCCAATGGAAAATCAAGATGAGAGCAATGTAGATAAAAAAAAAAAAAAAGGACTGACATAAGCTTTGAATATGAAGGAGGGGTTGTCAAGTTCACTGAATGAAAAAGAGAGGGAAGAAATGTTAGAGAAGGCCCAGTGTGCAATTATACTTCTGCACATGAAGCAATGTTTACACTCGATTCAAGATGGTAAAGGCATTAAATATAAAATCGATGAATTTATCAAATTCTTGGATGATCTTGAAAATATAGAGGTGAAACTCGAGGATAAAGCACTCATATTACTCAATGCTTTAACAAAGTCATATGAAAATTTTAAGGATTCAATGTTGTATAGGAAGGATCACTCCATTTCTTCAGACGAAGTAAAATCTGAAATTCAGTCAAATGAGTTGCAGAGGAAACTTCAATCCAGTGGGGAGTCTCTTGGTGAAGGTCTTACTGCCAGGGGAACACTAGAAAAGAGGATACCAAACTCTAACAAAAACAAGTTCAGGTCCAAGATAAAAACAAAGTATATGCCACAAAGAGGGGAATTTTAAAAGAGACTGCCCAAAAATAAAGAAGACATTGGATAAACAAAAAGAAATTGGAGAAGCTAGATCAGTTTCAAATGGATATGAATCTTCAGAGTCACTGATGATGACAGAAATTAGCATGAAAAATGAGTGGATCCTAGATCCGATTTCATATTTCACATGTCCTGTTAAGATATGGTTTGAAGAACTTGAAGAATCTGAACTAGGAATCGTTCCTCTAGGAAATGACAAGTCATGTAGGGTGAAAGGAATTGGTACAATCAGAATGCAGATGCATGATGGTGTGGAAAAGGTTCTTAAATATGTAAGGTTTGTACTTAAAACGAACCTTATATCCTTAGGAACACTTGAAACAAATGAGTGTACCTTTAAGTCCGAAAATGGTGTGATGAAAGAGACCAGAGGCTTGGTCGTGAAAGGGATCAGGGTGAACTCATCATAATGTTCTACAAGGTAAGACAATAATAGGTGATTCAGGAACTATCCATGAGAAACAAGACAAGTCAAGCCTTTAGCGAATTAGACTTGTACATGTAAACGAAATAGGACTAGTGGAACTATCAAAACAAGGCCGGTTGTATGGTGACAAGATACAAGGACTTGAATTATGTGATTATTGTATTTTAGGAAAGGCAAATAGTGTTAAGTTTGCACCAGGTAAACATATCTCAACTAAACCACTAGAACATATTCATTCAGATCTTTGGGGGCCTTCCAAGAAACAAACTCATGGTGGTTGCCACTATTTCATGTCCACAGTTGATTAGTATTCAAGGAAGGTATGGACATACCTATTGAAAACCAAAGATAAGGCCACAATAAAGTTCTTACAAAAACAAAGTCAGGCTATAAAGTGAAGCACTTAAGGACAGACAATGGTCTTGAGTATCAGTCAAAAGAATTTAAAGGGCTATGCATTCAGAAAAGGATCACTAGACATTTCATAGTTTCTAGGACACCCCAACAAAATGAGGTGATAGAAAGGATGAACCGGACATTATTTGAGAGGCTAATATCCTGATCTTAAATGTTTGACTGCCCAAAACCTTTTTGGGGTCAAGAACTAATTGCTACAACCACTTATCTTGTGAATAGGTGTCCTTCCAATGGAATTAATTTTAAAACTCCTACGGAATTATGGAAACTTTAGAAACTTTTGTCCCAAACATATGATAAAAGTGTCACTTTCTTGATTTCTTCAGGTTGTTGAGTTTTAAAACCAATTCGGAAAAAGCTATATCTGAATGAAATATGAGTTTAAGCTGAGCTTTGTATGAATAGATGACCGGTGTAGCGCAACATACAGAAAATGCCTCCAGTTTGCGAGCAACGTTGCACATCTCCACGCGACTAATCTGTTGCGAGCGGCAGCATCCGGAGAACTTATACGTCTGTGTTTGAACAATATATTGATAAACTATACAATGTATTGGTTATCATTAGAGTTTACAAAGAAATTCACTATCACTATCAATCTCATTGCAGCACAAAGGATTTCACAGATTATGAGGTAACAAATTTGAACATTTTTAAAAATTAAAATATCACATTATTCGTCATTTTCTTTGTTTTGATGTTGGTCACCAAATGTGGTTTGCCTAAAACGATACATTTTCCCCCTATTTTAGGTTATTAAAAACTTTTGTATGTATTGGTAGCTTGAGTTGGAACTACTCTGTTAGTTTAGAGATTTATCCAATGCACACCGAAAAATAGTGGTTGTGTATTTCATTTGTTGGAAAAATCGCTTTAAAAACGAGTTTTGATCTTATGTTTTAATAACGAGTCTTGATCTTCCAGATCTACGAGCTATTTTCCTTGATAAAATCCTTCAGTTTCTCTTCCGAACTATTTTTTATAATAGAGATAGAGAATAGAAAACGTGATCACACGCGATATGAAGACCATGACTCATATATAGATAATGATAATCTTTATTTTTTGATATTTCTATTTTAGGTGATCATAAAAACATAAATTACACTTATATCTTTGTACATTAAATGTTACAACCTATTAGATAGATTAAACTCAATAGTCAAAAATTTAACCGATCACTTTAATATCAAGTTTAACTTAATAGATAATACACAACATATAATTATTTACATATAAATAAAATCGATCCAACACAGTCGTACAAAAACATTAATAATAATATAATATTTATATTTGTATTATATTATGACGCCAACTAGAAAAAAGAACAAACTAATATTGCAATTAGCTAGAGGCCATCTGGTCAAAGAAAGATCACGTGGAGTTTGACAACATCTCTTGTCAAGGTAGTGAAGCGGTTCAGGCCAACCCACTGAAAACGGGGGAAGATGGCGAGCTGTGCTGCAAAAGGCGGCTGCCCCAGTGATTATGTGGCCATCGCCATCTCCTTTATCTCTATCCTCGTGTAGTTTTTCTATCTTTCACAAAAAAAAAAAAAATGAACTTTTTGGCTCGCAATTTTTTATGAACACTGCGTTGGTTTTATATTACCTCTTGGTGTGTGGGAGTTCTTTCTTTAGTTGATTTGAATGATTGTTGCCGGGCATCTTATCTTTGATGCCATAGTTTAGCGTTCTTGCGTTGCAAATGGTAATTGTGTTTCGTTTATGCTCTTTGCGTAGTTCTGAGGATTTGCTGCTGAATTCATGGATGTGAAATGATCTTTATGTGCCAAAGACTCTTTTCCTTGTCATATTCATTCTGAAGGATCTTGAAATACGTTCTCGTTTCTTTCTGCGTATAATCTTTAATTTAGCTAAGATATAGCTTTGGCAATTAGATTAGGATTTGGGCCAACTCCAATAAATATGGAGCCAAAAATTGAGGAATGAAAGTAATTATGTCGAGATTCTTACTTCATTGTACGGTGTGGAACTCATTTTGAGCTAGTTGTTCAGGGACAGTGGTCTAACTTGGGACTCGATATAAGTTTTCATATTTTTTCTTGTTCGTGTAGGGTATTACGTACTTTAACAAGATTTTAGCTAACTGAGGGCCTTCATCAGTGGATTGAAAAAATATATATGTGATGTTCCAAAGCCTATTTTTGAATTTGTTGTTTGAACATGGTTTGGTAAACCACCAAATTACTTTCATCCTAGCATTTTGCTGTATGCTGGTTTTTCATATATCATTCTGTTTTTATGAAACATATAGACTTACATTTACGATGTATCACTGCGTATAACCGTTGGCAGTGCGAGGTATACAATATTATTGTGTATGAAAATGTTGTTTCTCTTGTATAGGCTTCTTGTGAAAGCTGCTGCTCCCTATCTAATTCACAAGATTCCACGACCCAAAGGCAGTGGCTTTTGGCTCGTAGTAATTCAAGTTTTTGCCAGCTTCAATCTTTTATTATCACTTGTGGTAAAAGATAGTGCTTTTGATTTTGTATACAACTTCAGCTGTTATCTTTGTTAATTTTTTTTGTTTCATATTTAAATGTCCAGTTCAATTCTTTTTTCCTGGCTTTATTCATATTGAATGTGGCCTCCACAGATGGGCCTCGGTTTCTTGAGATTTAGAAGGAGGCATTGGTGGATATCTTGCTATGTATGGGCCGGTAATTTTCACATAAAGTTGTGATTACATTAGCATATTCTGCTTCAATCCAATATTTATATTCCACATTCGTATTTGCATTGTTTGATAAAAACACAAATGTTAATTTTTCTCGCAGTTTGGGCTGAAGGTCCTCTAGGATTTGGCTTGCTGATGAGCTGTCGAATTGTACAGGCTTTTCAACTATATAACATATTTGTTAGGTACATGAATATCCTTCTGAAAAGTAAGAAATTGATAAATGCTCTTTTATCTCCAAAGACTTTGGCAGACTCTTTCAACATATATGAATTGATTCATGCTATCTTATAAGAATTAGTATCCCAACTTTAAATATGCTTAATGTAATTCTCTCAATTGACCCAACATTATTTTGTGTACTGATCTGATTCCTCTTGAGACTTGTGTTTTCCAGGCGACGTTTGCCACCTATTCGATCATATATATTTCTTCCACTGCTTCTCTTGCCCTGGACTGTGGCTGCATCATGTAAAGATCACTTCTGAAGAGTGTTTCTCTAGTTCCATTTTGTGTGTGGATAGCCACTCAACTTTTATTTATAGATATTTAAGATATTATTTATCTTAGATTTTTATGGTCAATTTTTGAATAGCTTTTGATTGGTATACATGTCCAGAAATTAATTTCTTTGGCAATTTTACATTATTGTCAATTGGCTTAATCTGTTATTCTTCACTTATATCTCTAGTTATTCTTTTGATCATGCTTACATCTGCTATTTTAACATCGATGCTTTGCTTCATTAATATTGACATAATCTTACATTTTTTGAGATGCAGTTATTCAAATAAAAAAGCCTCTAAATAATCATTGCCACATGGGGACTCGGTGGATCATCACAATCCTTAGCCTGCATGCAATTTATGTTGCAGTTTTGGTTGGTTTTACAGCAGCAGTTCGACATATAGAGTTTAGATTCCATGAACTCAAGGACCTCTGGCGAGGAATCTTAGTCTCCGCTTGTTCCATCGGTACATCAAAGTCTACCTTAATTCTATCTTGTTTAAACATTCTCGTACTTGAAAAAATCAACCACTCTGTATATATATCTATATCTGTAGACAGGTTAGAACACTTTAAGAAAACCAATATATTGTTGCCGTTTAAATTAAAACCATAGCGAAGCCGATTTCACTTATGTTTTTTGTTCTTTCTGTAAAGGGATATGGACTGGTTCTTATGTTCTGACTGAGGTCCATGAAGATGTTCCATGGCTTCAAATTTTCTCGAGATTTTTATTACTTTTTATGGTATGCTTAACCTGGCTTTATGGCATTTTCTTCTATATATTTCTGTCTTGGGCTCGTTTTGCGCATGATTTTATCCAGTGAAAGCTCATTTCTTATGATGGTTTTTGGAACAAATTTTTCCTCAGACCAGTGTTCTCGTGGTGGTGTTTTTCACCGTGTCAATGTCGCAACCTCTTGTCTCGATTATGAGCTTGAGGAGAAAAGAACACCAGGAATGCAAGACAATGGGTGATGCCCTCGGTATCATACCTGAATCTGATGTTCTATTTCAGAGGGAAACGAGCCCATTGGCAGATCATAGCGAACCTTTGGATAAGCTTCTTCTGAACAGAAGATTTCGCCAGTCTTTCATGGAATTCGCCGATAGGTGCTAAGAAGCCCTCTGTTAAAGTACATATTGTTTCTTCTATTGACATACGGCTGAGTTACGTTCTATCAATGTAGCTGCTTGGCTGGGGAAAGTGTCCATTTCTATGAAGAGGTGCAGCAGCTCGACAAAATCCCACATAACGATCATGTGAGAAGAATCTACATGGCAAGGCATATCATTGACGAATATATATCCCCGGGTATCATATTTTTTATTCGTCCTCGTTACCGCGTTGCTTATTTGGGTCGCTTTTTCATAAATTTCTCTATGCAGGTTCACCAATGGAGGTTAACATTTCTCACCGCTCTCGCCAAGAAATTCTCAATACTCCTGACTTAGCCAACCCGAATCTCTTTGACAGTGCACTAAATGAGTTGATGCATCTAATGAAGATGGTCAGTTCTTGCATAATTTTTTCGATCTTATTGTGTTTTCAAGCGGGTTATTTTCTTACCCTCTCGCCTTCATTTATATGCATTTTTTTATGTATACCAAGAATTTGGCGAATGATTACTGGTCATCAACATTCTTCCTGAAACTGAAAGAAGAGGACAGTATGAGAACCGTAGGCCATGATGTAGAACCGTTATCCGGCTGGAATTTCTCGCACAGATTGAGTTCAATTCATTGTGATGACGACCCTTTTCAACAAGATCACAGCCCAAAAAAATCAGGATCCAGTCATGAATCAGGGAAATAAAAACTGTCACCAACTGTTGCTCCTTTCTTGCAAGAACAATTTCTTGATCGATCTTCAACCAGATTGAACAGATTCCAAGACTGCCAAATGTATACATTGTGTTCTAACGGATCGATTATTAATGAAGGAAAGCTCGTCGAGGCTATGTGAAATATATATGATGAATATACAGACAGGTACCAAGAACTGATTGGAGTATCTCAAAATAGTTCATCATACAAATGTGTTAAAATAGAGTTTTGGAGCTGTAATTTTTTGTTTTTATAGGGCACAATGACTTTGTAACGGTTTGAAACTCATTTTCTTACAAAAACAAATCTTGTGTTAATTACAGTTACAATACCATTGCAACATTGCCCATCAAATTTACGCTGTGTGTCTACCTGGAAATATTAGATCAAGTACTGATTAAATAACTGATATGTGATATATGATATATGAAAATATATTTTTATTAATTAATATTATTTGTCTATTTTATTAAGGCAAAAACTTGTGTGAGACGGTCTCACGGGTCGTATTTGTGAGACGGATCTCTTATTTGGGTCATCCATGAAAAAGTATTACTTTTTATGCTAAGAGTATTACTTTTTGTTGTGAATATGGGTAGGGTTGACCCGTCTCACAGATTAGGATCCGTGAGACGGTCTCACATGAGACCCACTCTTTTATTTAATAATCTTACCCTAAATACATTAATTATTTACAACAAATTTTTTTATTATATATGAAAAACTAACTAAATAAGGATAAAAATTAAATTTTTTTCATAAAATTTAATTTTCTAATAATTTTCGTAGTTTGTGAAAATATACATAAGAGAATATATGGGACGAATGTGGTATTTGCAATTACATTGACTTGTTGTTTGTGTACTTATTGATATTGATATGAAATCTTATCATAATATGATAGATTTATTGTGTAAATCTACGTGTTAGTTTTCTTATTGGTGATTTTTTTTATATAAAAATATTTTATTGTATTTAATTTAGCAAGTTAAAACTTTTCAATATAAAATCTTCACTTCTCCCTTGAATTAGTTATTAAACTGCGTACCAAATTTGATCTTCTCAAGCCAACTTTTTAAGTCTTCGAGGACATCAAATGTTGGTAAAAACTTGTGTGAGACGGTCTCACGGGTCGTATTTTGTGAGACGGATCTCTTATTTGGGATATCCATGAAAAATTATTAATTTTTATGCTAAAAATATTACTTTTATTGTGAATATCGGTAGGATTGACACGTCTCACAGATAAATATTCGTGAGACCGTTTCACAATAGACATACTCTTAAATGTTTCAAAAATGTGAAGTTAAAAGGGTTTTAATTGCATCAACTTTAGTCTAATAGACATTTAAATTTATTAAAGATATTATTTTTTTCCTCCCAATTATATATATTTGTTTTTAATATAAATTAAGAAATTTATTGAAAATATCAATTATACTAAAAAAAAACTTTTCAATGTATGATTTTTAAAACCACGAAGTCTAAAGAGCTATTGATTTAAAGAAATTAAACATATGTTTGGCCAAACTGATGGGTACTTCTCAAAATTATAATCAAATCATTAATACAAAATAAGAATAAATTTTATACATAGTTTCTCGATAAAATTTGTCCCAATCTAGTATCTATATATATATACATATATCGAAAATATACATATATTTTGACTTCAATGATGCTGACCGAACGATGTACTTTCCTGTGCGAATAACAAGAACTAAATTTAATGTTTGCAAAACAAATGTCGAGGTTGTTGTCCGTATTGAATTATACTGCAGACCTGTCTCCCCCATTTCTTTTGAAGTTTTAGAAAAAAGGAAAATAACTTTATTTTTTCACTATGTTTGCTATTTTTCTATTTTGGTTCATAAAGTTTTTAAATTTTGATTTGATATATAAACTTTGTTTTTTTTTTTTTGGAATTTTAGTCTTATTTCATTGAAATCTTGATGTGACAGCGAAAATTAAATTATTAACTAAGTCTGATGTTAGGTTATCAATTAAATCAAAATAATCAAAAATTAGAAGATATTATACTAAAATCAAAATTCAAAAAATAAGTGAATATAAATCAAATTTGATAACTTATGTTTGAATTAAGAACTTTAGAGATATAATACTTACTTGTTTATTATTTATAATAATATTTTTAAAATGACTTGATTTGGATCATTTTATGAATTTAAAATTATAATATTGTTGATGCCTATTAATAATTTGTTAGCATATATAGTTATCGATCACCTAATCGAGGCCTGAAAAAAAATGGTTCCAATTCCATACTGCATCGATCACCTAAAAACGCAGCCCGCATGGATCATCTTCCTCTCTTCTCTAGCTGTCTTCTCCATCTTCAAGAAGTGCATGCTGGTCCTCCAATGGGCTTTCAGAACCTTTATCAGACCAGAAAAAGACCTAAAAATCTACGGTTCCTGGGCACTGGTCACCGGCTCCACTGATGGAATCGGCCTAGCCTTTGCTTTCAAACTCGCGGAGAAGGGTCTCAACTTGGTACTCGTCAGCAGGGATCCCAACAGGTTGAAACAAATTTCCGGCGAAATCCAGGTGAAATATCCTGAGATTGAGGTCAAGGTTCTTGAGCTCGAATTCTCTTCAGATTTAGCTGTTTCCAGGGTTAATGGAGCGTTGAAGGAGATGATCCAGGGCTTGGATATCGGGGTCTTGATCAACAATGTGGGGATTACATATCCAGGAGCGATGTATTTTCACGAAGTGGGTGAGAATATTTGGATGAATTTGGTTAAGGTTAATGTTTTAGGTACGACGCATGTTACGAAAGCTGTGATACGAGGAATGATCCACCGGGGGAGAGGCGCCATTGTTAACATTGGTTCAGGTGCTGCCATTGTTGTACCTTCGCATCCTCTTTATGCAATCTATGCTGCCTCAAAAGCGTAAGATCTCCATTACCCATCGCCCATATTTACATGCATGTTGAGGTTTCTTAAGACGTTACTTCATGTTTTCTCCTTGTGACTTAGGAACCCGTATGCACTGTCTTTCGGTTACTGGTATTTAAAATATAACAACATGTTTTGATAAAGAAAATCAAAATCTTGACCATTAATTAAATGTTCAGCTACATCATCAACTCGGACACTTTGACATAGTTTCTTCGTGTTTTTTTTTTTTGTTAATAATAACATTGGCCAAATAACATATTACAAATTTACATTCATCTGAAAACCCAAAAAACCATATGAACCACTTTGCAAAATCTTCGTTCTAGTTATCATCAAGTACGAGTTTGAGAAGAAGATGTGCCTAAAACAGCTTTTTGTACCAGGTATGGTATCGAGATTTTCTTGACCAATTCGTTGTCATATTTATTGATTTAACCACCTTTTAAGACCCGGTTTTATTAGAATTTATGCGTAAAACTCCCTACAAAAGGGACAAATGTACCTTATTTTAAAACAACTCACGACTTTAAAAGAACTTTTGATTTTACATACGATGTTTGATGCTTTTTGATATGTCATCCCTATTTACCCTAAAAACAATTGTTGATAAAATTTACATTTTTAGACTAATAGAAATCATGAAATAAATTAGATACTAACTATTTTCTTACTTTTTAATGTTTATACAGAAACAAGTTATATACCATGTTTTGTAAAGAACACTTTTTTATTATTATTTTCGAAAAAGTAAAAATCGCATTTTACAAACCGGATAGTTTATACATTTTAATGACATACTACTATGGTTAATAGAATCAATTCAATTGATTTTTAATATTTAATTTTGAACCATTTATATAATTCAAACTTTTTAAATTATATGAAAATTTATAACACACAAACACACACACACACACACACACACACACACACATATAT
>NC_133313.1:2722153-2731878 GCF_012295235.1 Primulina huaijiensis
AGATAAGTTAAAATTTTAATTTTTTTTATAATATCGTTTATTAAATTAAACGACGTAGTTTTGAACTGGCATGCAGGTACGTAGATCAGTTGTCCAGAAGCTTATACATGGAATACAAGCACTGTGGAATCGACGTTCAATGCCAGGTATAATTAACTCATAAACTACTGTACGAGTAAAATTTTCTAATATTTTTAATTCAAGACTTTTAAAAAAAAAATTTCTTCCTCTACCCAAAACTTCAAATAATTTTCTAGACAGATTGTGCTAAAATTACAAGATAAAAATATTTATGTCCATCTTCGGCATAATTTCATGCACAGATGTATCAAATCTCAAAGAAACAATACGGTGACGAGATTTTCGACACCAATTTACAATATCTGGCTGTTTAGATTAATATTGAATTTTCACATTCTGGTTTTAGTGTATTCAATATAACACAACGGATTGCCAATGACTTGTAACTTATCTGACAGAAAAGTTTCAAATTTGGGATGAGTTTTCGGGTTCAGATAAGCAATCCTAAATAAATGACACAATTGATCTAAAATATTAAACAGGTACCTTTATATGTCTCAACCAAAATGGCAGCAAGTGTTGCATTTGTGGAGAAACCATCGGTATTTATACCAACTGCACAACATTATGTGGAAGCAGCAATTAGGCGGATAGGGCACGAATCGAGATGCACCCCTTATTGGGCGCATTCCATCCAGTGGTTCTTCGCCTCCATCTTGCCTGATTTCCTTCTCGACACTTGGCGTCTTTCGATTGGAAGACGACGGCTGTTGTAGTTAGTATAACTTGATTAATTTGTCTTAGTCTTTTATTTTATTGTTTACAAAAGGTTACACCGATTTAATTTCAATGTGATACTCATAGTTTTTATACTAATAGTATTATTTTTTATTGTAAATATCGGTATGATTGACCTGTCTCACAGATAAAGATTCGTGAGACCGTCTCACAGATAAATATTCGTGAGACCTTCTCACAAAAGACATGCTACTTTTTCAAATATTAACTATATATCTTTATCTCTAACTATAAATCTACAAAATATAAGATAAAATATTTCAATTTGAATTATTATTGATAATTAAAGAATCAAGTATTAACTAATTCGATTAAAAAAATATGTATATATGAATAATCACGTGCATAAGTTGCTATTTTACATAACATTAGAGATAACCGCTAAACGAGTGAATTGATATTACTACATAATCATTTGGGACTGTCCAATATATTCCGCATTGGAATTTTTTTAAATTTTATTGCAAAATATGGGCCAATCTGTTTTTGGGGTTCTTCTTATATTTTTATAGAATAAAAAATAAAAAATTTGAGTATAACTTAGCATATACTTAAGGGACGATAATTAGAATTGTCAAAAAGTAACCTCAATTTTTAGTTATATTTGAAGGGTTGCGAGCCCAACAGTTTATAAGGGCTAAGAATTTGACCATCCAACCCGTTTATTTGACGGTTTGGACCAAGGCTGACTGACCATTCAACGATTTGATCTATTTTGACAACTCTAATGATAATGGGGACGACAACCGGTTTTTCATGGCCACCTTTGTGAGACTCGAACTAGCGGGAAAATTGTCGTCCTATATATTTAGGACATGCAAGACAAGCCCATATTGTATATAATTTGCTCATACAATATCAATATTTCTATTTTTCAACAAACGCAGCTGCTTATTCTTCAAACTTTGACAAATGGGGAAACGGCGTCGTGAGGCGGAATCCGATGGCGTGATGCCATCGAAGGCGGAGAACATCACGGAAATCATAGACTGGACATTTTCTAATTTGAAAACTCACAGGCGATAGAGGAGAAGTTTCTTCGATAATTTATGTTTCTTGAAGTTCTTTATTTGCCTATTTTTGAGAAACAAATTAAGTCGGAAATAGGATTCTCATCCTCCACGCTCTCTCTCTCTCTCATTTTTTTCACGGTTACAGGGAAGTTAACACCGGAACATACAGAGTGTTTTCCAAACAACTGGGAGATACGGATATATTCTTTGAAAGTGTAGTAGGTCTCTTGTTAGTAGGATCAATGAGTCGAATCAATCATGTTCATATTTACGACAATAAGTAATATTTTTGACATAAAAAGTAATATTTTTTAATGATTGACAACTGTCACTTGGTTTTCATTATGTTAAATTATCATTGACATTTATTTTCATAAATTCAACTCGTTTACTACCCAAGAGTCCTCAAATATTCGTACTCTCTTGCCCGAGTGAAGCGTAAGAATTAATTATCTAATGTCGATTTCAATATCCCTATTAAAAATCAAACAGTAAATAATTCAATAATAAAATAATTCTTTTAATAAGTTCGGTGGAATTATAAGCCTTCCGAACTCTGTATACACCAACAATATATTTTCTTATGGTCCTATTCGAATCCCCTCTCCCGAATGACAGTTCTCAAATAAATATGACACTCTAATTACAGATCAAGTAATTGAAATCGATAAAATCCGAGAAATATAAATAAAGTAAGAAGAAATTCGCATATGTGAACCAACATTTCATAAATATTGATTTGACTAAGTTACGTCGTGCTCTAGTTTAAATAAATTAGTTCATGAAGAAAAACGATAAAACAAATTCATGTTTTTCGACATCAAACAAATTGCCTAAGAAATGGTAAGAAAAAGAAAAGAAGATTGAATCAAAAATTGTGACTTCGTCTCAGGTAGATACGCTCTTCGTCTTCATTCTTCGTTTTTTGTATTCTTTTGTGTGTGTGTGTGTGCGGCTCCCCTCTTCCGAGTGATAATTTAAATGCAAAACGTGCATTTCTCAGTTATTGAAAGGCAATAAAATTTATTTAAATTTAACTCTCTCCCTACATCACTCTTATTGATAATTAATTAAAATGAATTATTGGGTCCAAAATTTTTGTGGAAAGTGCTGACTTATGGTCAAACACTTAAATAATATAATCTCTAGTGGAACATTTCTATAGTATTTTTAAAATACTCGCTATGTATAAAATCTATATCTACATTAGTTTTAATATCGAGAGACTTAAATAACTAATTTTAGTATTAAGATATTGTTTTAATAAAAAAATATTTATTTTCATTTAACAAAAATATCATAAAACATATTTCAATAAATCTATATGTAATTATATAACTAATATATCATAATAAAATATTTTTCTATTTTTATCTATATTTTTTAATTTAACCAACTGGATCACCATAAAAATAAAAATTATTGTAAACAAACCATTTTAAAACTTTTTAATGTTATTATAATCTGTATATTTTTAATATAAATTATTTAATATAATTCTTTTAAATATGTATGCATAGATCGACATGCGAGACACTAGTTTGTATTGAGATTTAATAATTATGAAGCAAAATTCAAAAAAGTTCTGTGAAAATTATGAAAATACAGCGGACCAATGAAATATTTGACTGACCTTTTATTGAGTGTCAAATTCTTACACTCAACAGTTGAAAGGGTTCTGTAATATTCCCTTTAAAGTTCCTTCGAGAGTCTCCACGTTTGTTTGTGGGTTCAATATCTAAAAATACAGGCGTATAGGCTTGTATTGTGTTGTGTTCTGGGCAAACAGATTTTTTGAAGGTAAACCCTTCTTCCCACGTGTTCCAAAATCCCAACTTTCTCCAAGATTATCGAAGTAATTTATAGAGCTTCAAGAATTCAGATTCGTATGCCCGACGAAGAAATAAGGGAAGAAGATGTCGTTTTTCTTGTATTCAATTGGCCCAAATTTAGTTGCATCTCCATTTCCAGGCAGAACAAGAACTCCGAGCCCGGTTCTACCCGGAACCCGTTTCAGTGATTTCAAGATTCAGAGACCCTTTTTGAGGGGAAATCTTGGGGTGACCCGTTTTGGATTGGGTCAGGTTCCATTTCCTGACCCGGACAATACTGAGCTGGTGATTAAGGACTTGTTTGGGAGAGTTGAAGGGCTTCTTTATACTATTGCTGATTCTGCAGTCAGTAATTCTTTAGATACAGTTGATGGAGCTGCTACTACAAAGCAGAGTAGTGACTGGCTTTCTGGGATTACTAATGCCATGGAGGCCGTGTTGAAGGTTTGTTCAAGTTTTGATTGTTAAATTTGTTGCTAGCGTCTAGAAACTTATGAACGGGAAAAGTTCTGATTTTTGTTTGCTTTCCATCTTCTTTTTTGTATGTGGAATGTGAACATGATTGTTTGGACGTGAGCTATATAGAGTGAGTTGAAACATAAAGTTGTGAATTTGTACAAATAAAAGTTTTTTTGGGTTATTGGAGAAGAAGTTGGGGTTTTTGAGAAGGTATATGGAAGGATTTGAGGTTTTTTTTGGGGTTAATGAACTCTTGATTTGATGGTACTGTTGGAATTTTTAAGCTTTATGTACTATAATTTTAAGCTTGCAGGAGTAGGATTTTGGTTCATTGAGGGGACCGTGTTCTCTGTCAAATATTTAAGTATTTATATTGATTAATCAAATTTAAATGGAATCTACGTGAAATGCATCACTTCTAACCATTGGATTATTGAGTATTAAAACAGAATCATTTCATGTTGACTGTTTATATGTGTTGTTGGTTACTTTATTGACTAGAAAAAGATTATTTTTTTTAAAAAAATTTAACTTAGGTTTTGTTGTATCACAGGTTCTGAAAGATGGGCTTTCTGCTCTACACGTTCCCTATGCATATGGTTTTGCAATCATCTTACTGACTGTACTTGTTAAAGCTGCCACATTTCCTTTGACAAAGAAACAGGTTACTTCAATCTGCTATGGGCTTATGGTTTGAAACATATTGTGTGTATGGAGTCATTTTGTTTGCTGATGATTAGTCTCTTTGAGCGAAATGTTTTCTCACTTTGCCTGTGTGACTTACTAGCTTTAAGCAATCTCCACTAAGTGCTTTCAGAAACTGTGATGTTCAGGTGGAATCAACGATGGCAATGCAGTCTTTGGGACCTCAAATTAAAGCTATTCAGGAACGATATGCAGGGGATCAGGTCACTGTTTATCCTTCTGAGTATCATTACTTTGTGATCTAAATAGCGAGCTTGTTAGTTTTCCTTTAATAGTAAAAAATCTAGATGGCAAGATCCTTAGATTTGTTAAAACTTAGTCGATGAAGGTTGATTGACCTAATATCAGTATTTTGGCTACCGGTAAATTTTTCCTTAGATACCTATAGTCATTTTCTTTTCTGTTACTTTCTTTGCAGGAGAGGATTCAACTTGAAACGGCTCGATTATATAAATTAGCTGGTGTAAATCCACTCGCAGGTACTAAACCGAATGCCAGAACTCTCTTTTTTTATAGTACATTAGGAATATAGTAAATTTTTATAATCTATGTTTAGCATACTCAATTCTCCTGTAATTGTACTTGTATATGAACATTGAGTTGTTTGCTATTTTTACCATTACATACATACTTTAAGGTTCTAAATTTCTTTCCCTTCTTCTTTTTGTTTGCACCAGGATGTCTTCCTACACTTGCCACCATCCCAATATGGATTGGGCTTTATAGAGCGCTTTCAAATGTGGCAGATGAGGTAAATTTTACTACCAACTAATCCATCCCTCCTTTCTTTTTCCAATTTTTTTCTAGTTTTATCTACTCACTTTACCCTACAATGTTAATGTCTTGACGGGAATGTTGATGTAACATGTAGGGACTTTTAACGGAAGGCTTCTTTTGGATACCCTCTCTGTCTGGCCCAACGACCATTGCTGCTAGACAAACTGGTGGGGGCACCACTTGGCTTTTCCCATTCATCGTAAGACAATCTATCATCCTTCCCATTTTACAATGGTGGTTTAGTTACTTCAAAAACAGTTGGTCAGAATATTAACTTTAAGAAGCGTATTAGGAGAATGTTAACAATAATCAACCTTATTTTACAAATGAGTCAAGTTCGCAGGTTGCATCTTACTTGCTGGAATCGTACCACCCAACTTCTTTATTGAATAGAATTACAAGTATTAGACGATTTACTTTAAACCGTGTTCTTTGTGATTATGTTACACCTTTCTTATAAAATCCTATGCTAACATGCGCTGTACTCTTTTTATACTTTAAGTGGTGTCCGTTCAGGCCTTGGTATGTTAGATTGGAAATGACAGCCTACTGATGAGACATCTTTGTTGTCCTCTTTTTCATCGTAGGATGGTCATCCTCCACTTGGATGGTCAGATACATTGTCATATCTCGTTTTACCTGTGCTCCTGATTGCCACTCAATATATCTCTATACAGATTATGCAACCTCAACAGGTTTGTCTCACTGGCAATATATATTTATTTAGTTATTTTTCAAATAGAATTAATAAGCTGTTCTGGCTTTTGTGTTTACATACTTCAGTGTTGTGTGGTGGAAATTTAGATCACAACTCACTGTCTGATCGGATGGTTTGCTTCTTTTTTTCAATTTTCTTGTGTTGCAGCTTCGATTTCTTACTACATGACCTGCTAAAATTACTTAGGAGTCTGAAAATTGAAATCCTGTAAGGTTGTAATTACAAATTTAGATTTGACGGGGATTTTTCTTTAACCACTTTCAGAGCAACGATCCAAACCTAAAGAATTCCCAAGCCATAACCAAATTACTACCCTTGATGATAGGCTATTTCTCTTTATCAGTTCCTTCTGGCTTAAGTCTCTACTGGTAAGTGCCCAATTACTTTTCGGGGTGACTGATTTTGTGTGAAAGTTTCCCCTTTTTTCTTCCTTGATCATTTTTAGGCCATTCCCATATTGTTTTCATTTTTATGATGTAAATAATAATTTGGCATGTGTAATTTTAGGCTAACAAACAACATACTAAGTACCACTCAACAAGTTTGGCTACGGAAATTTGGTGGTGCGAAAAATACTGTCAAGCAAATTAGTGATGACATGGTAAAGAAAGAAAAATCCCAATCCTTTAAGTCAATGTCTGAAGCATCTCCCACAGCCTCTAAGGTAGTTGAGAAAGAAGAGAGGCTTGCGCCAGAAGGGCTTCGTCCTGGTGAAAGGTTTAAAATTTGTAGTTTACCTGATAATCAATATTTTGTTTATGGTCAAATTATGCTATTTTTGTCTTGCTTGTACTACATCGTCCAGGTTTAAACGATTAAAAGAGGAAGAAGACCAAAGAAGACGACAAAGAGAGGAAGATAAAAGAAAAAGCGAGGAAACAGTAGCTAAAGAAATTCAAGTAACAAACGGGAAAGTAATTAAAGAAGCCAGTCCACTTGATGACTTTATTGTGAATGGTGATGGGGCTGATTCAGAGGATGACAAGAAGGAAAATGATGATCAGCATCTCTGCGAAAATGTTGAAAAGGTACTGTTGTTTCATTCTTACCTTCTTGGATTACATGGGTTACCAAAATAAATTTCTGTAAGGTTGCATTTGGATTGAGAGATTTCAAATCCATAATAACAAATCCATTGGGTGGTTTGATAAAATTCACTTGACAATGGATTCAAATCCCAACTTGTGATTTTTTGTTTTATTGGAGTAGATATCAAATTCATCCCAATAAAGAGTAATTTAAATTTCATCTTCAAATATCCCTCAAATCCAAATCCTTCACTCTAAAAGCGACCTGAAGTTTTGTATGATAGAGCATATACCTTTATACCAAAAATTTTAGTATGCAACTGATAATGATATAACTCAACTATTTTAAATTGTAGAATACCCTTATACCGCGTGTTAATCATTGTACTACATAGACGAACCACACGAGACTGGGAGGAAATTGCCGGGGTCCATATTCCCATTTCCTAATAATTGCTATAATTCCACCTCGTGAGACAATCCCATTTCCTGATAATTACTATAATTTCACCTTATGGGACGCGAATGCCTGTTCTTGGATTTTATATCAGTTTTAGGATTGAACATGCGTTATTGTACTGAAAGCTTCAGATCATGTCAATTGGTGTAATTCAAATTATATAACTTCATAATTCGATCTTTGTGCCACATTTCAGCTCATAATCTCTCTTAAGAACTTGGGTTTTGTTTTCTGTTTTTGATTCAACTCTCCAGGAATAAGTTCTTTGCTGATGTCATTAGAATATTGGAAGGTGCCTATAACTCAAAAGGAATGACACATAAGAAGACTTGAATGTGTGTTTCTGTGGAAAAGATTGCAGCCATTCAGCCAATAGAGTCTCAGAGCATCCATTTCAAAAGCTTATGGATTCCTCTCGAGCCATTTCAAGAGCACTGCTTGAAATTCTACCATTTGTTGTCAAAATATCATTAAAAGTTGGCGAAGGAGCAATGATTTTCTAGCCTTGATATGTTTTCAGAGAGGCTGGACGTAGATGATCGTAGTGAGGCACGAATACGAGGATCAACAAAGTCTGTAGCATCTATAGCAACTGTAAGTTTTGAGAAACAATAGCTTTCCAATTTTTATTTTCATTTGAATTTTTATTCCGTTGATTCAAATAAAATATGATTGATATTGCTTGCCGATTATGAAACCACAACCAGGATACTTTTGACTTTAGAGAACTTAAGAAAGAAACACGCCTTCTATTTATACGCTCACGGCTCCATGTTCGGCATCCGAACATGCTAATTAACCATTTTAATTCTCTTCACCGAAGATTTGGATTTCAAGTTATGCCTGCTGTGAATCGCAAGATTCTTTACTGCATGTTTGATATATATAATCGGAAATCCGAAAAATTAGGACCGAATCACATGATCATTTTTTCATGATATATTTTATTTTATAATTTTTGATGAGCTCTGAATATATCCAAAAGATCTAACACAATTGTCTGCAAATCACGTTGATCGGCTCAATATGGCAGGCTCAAATTGGGAAGGTAGAGGCAAAAAATAATTGAACATATGATCTTTTGGTAGGTGTTCGTCCTACCATAGCATCTCAACTATCCTTGGAGTTACATTTTTTGTTATTCTTGATTTTTAGTTTTATTATCAACAAGTTGAATAAAAAAAATTTGTGGTATTCTCTATTGTGTGAGAAAATCAACTATTAATTATGATTAGTAAATGTTGACCGTGCAAGAAAGCGTGTGTGGAGTAATGAGGACAACCTCAAGGCATTGATTATTACAAACAACTATGCATTTGATCACATAGCCAAGTAATCTTCACCTTTGATACACTCGCAATGAATACATGGATGTATTTGTTGGTCTTTATGTGTTGCAAGTTGAGATGATAATATGAAAATAAAATATAAAACTGGATATCGAGATTTATGTAGAAAACTTTTAAAGTTATTAAGGTAAAAACAATGACAAGATCAAAAAAAATTTCATTATAATATTTTATGGTGTACAATCATTCATGTGTTTTCAAAGAGAACACATACTCTCTTAATTCAGGATAACAAACACTTTTCAAATATTATAGAATTAAACACTCAAATGTTATATGATGAGAGAAAGAACTCGATGAACGGATGATATCTGAATGAGGGAAAATAACTCTATTTATGATCTTCGTCCATGTGAAACCACGTATCGACAGTTTCCTTCCATATGCAATTTTCAACAAAACTTTACCATCTATACGTACTTTGATATCGTTCTCGATTTAATACCGTCTCAAAGATGAACTCCGTAGGTTAATATAATCAAATCTTATTTTACATAATTACTTGATTTGATGAAATATGCACGCAACTAATAGTTGGACGTATATTTGATTCAATATATATATA
>NC_133313.1:2734693-2769648 GCF_012295235.1 Primulina huaijiensis
TATATATATAATCGTGGGTTCAAGTATAATTTGATTTTAAAAAAATGATGTAAACTAACCGGTAAACATAAAAGTCACTGAACTTGATCGACTCGGCGTCGATCTTGTTGGTGACCATGACGACAGCCGAAACCAGTAGGCAAATGAAAGTGATCATCCGAGCCGCAAGCGCCACCACAGGTGGAACGGCTGTCGATGGTGGCGGTGTCATTTCTCCGGCCTTCCGAGTTATATATATACGATGATTTGATTTATAAGTGCTGTGTTATATATATCATATCCATAACTTTATGCCTCCTTTTATAGACTTATGTTTGTGTGTATCAGTCGACGACTTTGAAACTTTCGTACCTAACCAAGTAACTAAAGTTTGTACTAATACGTACATAACAGTTGACTTTTGTTTTATTTTCGGTATTATTTCCTTGAATTATTTAGAGAAAGCTGATATTCAAATTAGGTGATTTGACAGTTTCATAGGATTTTTGTCACATTATCAAAAATTATAACTAGTGATAACAATATAACTATAATATTTTAAATCGTACAACGACATAAGCGCAATTTGTCATCGTTCTCCTAGCAGAGAGTTATAACAATCAAGAAGAAAAAAAAAGAGATATAGTAAGTAATAACAAGCGTCTTTAACATTTTAAATCATAGAAGTTCATAATTTATATTAATTTTTTTTATTTCTTTTGGCTTCAAAGCTTATTTTTAATTTTATTATATTCAGTTTTTTTAATAAAAAATGATAATATGGATAGCCGTATTTTTTGCCAAAAAAAGGTGTAGTTTAGAGACCAAAAGTAATTAGGGTCGGTGTAATGCCCGAGATTATAGCACTTTAATTAGACATGGATTAAAGTAATTGGGTAGAAATCCAAAGTCGAGGCCAGAACATTGCGCGCACATGCGCCAAAGAGTGGCGCGCATATGCGCGGAAGCCATATGCCGAGCCAGTATGGTCTCGCGCATATGCGCGAGGAGTCCAGGAGCTGCAGCCGCGAGACAGAACATCTCGCGCATATGCGCGAGACAGGGCGCGCATATGCGCGAGAGGGTGAACTGTAGAAGTGCCGAGTCCAGAATATCTAGGGCATAAGCGCGGAGAGGAGGCGCGCACATGCGCGAGTAGCTGACATGGGTATGCGCCGAGACAGTAGGGCTCGCGCATATGCGTCGGGGATGGTCGCGCATACGCGCGAGACGTGCAGTGCAAAGAGTTGTGCCACATTTTCTTGAGAATGCATGGTATATATATATATGTATCATTTCGATTTGTTCCTTCAAAAACCAGCAGAGAGAAGAACCGAGGAATGGTTGGAAATCCTTACGTCTTTTATGTTAGGAATTTGACATTTGCACCACATCCGTCCGTCAGAATTTAGATCCGAACATAATTTCGTGAACCTCTCGTTACAGGCTTCGACAAGACGTAAGTTTTACTATGTTTTGATATGAATTGAAATTATGGGATTGCCAGAATCGGATAGGATTCATATATGGTGTTCTTGACATAGTAGACATCGTATAAGTAAAACCGGATTGAAGAACAGATACCGTATGAAATTGTTATTATTTTCGGAAGGGATTTGATTGAGATTTGATATCAGATTTGTATTGTGATTGATTATGAGTTGAGATTGATATCAGTTGATAATTGTATTGCTAGATATAGTGAGATTGTGCGATTATGCCGTTGAAACCAGAATTTGATTTAGTTCTGATTATATCCAGTATTGATTTGAGTGGTGTATTGATACTATACTCCTCGATATTGTCATTGCCAGATTGAGTATTGACAGGCTTGAGTTCGAGAATTTGACAGAAAAAAAGGTATAAATCAATGTTGATCCGGGATTGCACAACTCGAGTTAGATTTGACTTGAGTTTCCCTAAATCACATACTTTACTTTATTGCATTGATAATTGGAATTGAATGAGATTGATACACTTGGGCTATTGATTGATGTATTGAGTCATAGGCTGATTCGCCTAGTCGTTGGCTGATTCGCCAAGTCTTCGGCTGATTCGCCAAGGCACTGGACGTGTAAATTATATCGATGTCGCTTATGAGTTGATTCATTCCTATCGCTGAGATTCGATAGATGTGTTAATGTCCAGAAACTGGGATCCCTAGATTAGAGATGAGTCGAGTCAGGAGTTGATTTACAGTGTTATATCCTTTCATGTTTTCAGAATTGATACATGTTATTGATAACTGTTATATGCTTTTGTACATGTTTTATATAATTGCATGTATACATGATTTATACTGGGATTATATCTCACCGGAGTTATCCGGCTGTTATCTTGTTTGTATGTGTGCATGACAACAGGTGGGACAGGATCAGGGTCAGGAAGAGGATAAGAGAGAGTCAAGATTAGCGTGGAGATCCGGACTTAGAAGTGAATCTGTTCCATTACTTGACATGTAGTAAATGAACAATAGTCATTATGAATCACTTTTGTACAGGACTTGTATCATAGACCTAGATATGGATCTTATATCTGAAATAAGATTTATTTCATTGTTGCGCACTCATGTAATTTTTTTTAAAAAAAATTTATGTCCCACATTTTCTTAATTTCTATATTAGATCTTAATAGTGATTAAAAATAAGAATTTGGTTCGGGTCTCCACAAATTATGTTAAAATATTTGCAATTAGTGTAACTTTAAAAATGTTAATATATTTAATTTATTATAGCTATTCTTATAAGTGGATAAACTTTTAAAATGTATCAATCACACATATATATAATGTATGTTAACTAAAATTATAGAAAATAATTAAACATCAAATGTTATATAATAATTAATATAAAATAAATTTTACTTATCAAAAATAATTATTATTTTCAATTTATGGGCCAATAAAATATTATAATTTTTTTATGTAGTGTAATAAATTTTTATTAAAAATTTTAATAAATATAATTTTAAATTTTACGAGGTTTTGTTATTGAAGTATGTCTCTTGTAAGACGGTCTCACGAATCTTTATCTGTGAGACGGGTCAACCCTACCGATATTCACAATAAAAAATAATATTCTTAGCATAAAAATTAATACTTTTTCATGGATGACCCAAATAAGATATCTATCTCACAAAATACGACATGTGAGAACGTCTCACACAAGTTTTTGCCTTGTTATTGAAACTCAAAAAATAAAATGAACGGGTAATTTAGATTTTAAATTATTGTTAGTAATAAAAAAATATGTTCTAAAAAATTTCAAATAAAAGAAAAACATATGGAGGAGAAAAGAATGAAAATTTTGTGTTTTATTGATATTATTTTTAATAGAAATGAAAGCGAGTGCAGGACCGAGCGCTTGCCGCTTTACCCAAAGCTATAGTTAGTGGTAAGAATGCAACTCAAATCTTTTAGATCGTACAATACCTCAAACATCACGTTTCAATTGTTATACCCAACATGGACAATTATTGCACCCAACAATCTCTCTCTCAATAATTGTTGCACTCATTACAAACAATGAAAATCGAACTCGTGACATTGGATCTGATATCAATTGTGGGACCGAGCTCTTGCCGATTTACCAAAAAATATAGCTAGTAGTAAAGGTGCAACTCAAATCTTTTAAATCGTACAACAGCTCATGTACCATGTTTCATTTGTTATACCCAACATGAAAAATTATTGCACCCAATAATGAGTATGTGAGTTTAATAGATTTCTGAATTAAATGTCAATCAAAATATTTAAATTGAATCAAATACATTTTTGACATTTTATAGTTGTACTTTAAGTTTTAATTTTTTTATTTAATATAATTTCATGAAGTCATTAATTATATATTGACATTTTGAATACCTATAGATTTTTGTAGAGTATTTAAAAATCAAGTTTGAACACCACATACTTTTTAAAACTCTACAAAACATTTATATTAACTACCACCAAATTTTTATATGATATATAAAAGTCTATATTATATACTCTCCGTAACAGTCATTAAAAGTCTAAAATCAACACTCCCCCTATAAAGCCCTAAAGGTAATTATCCGATAATTTGGTATAATTAGAAATAATCATTGGGTTGATTAATTAAAATAATAATTATGCCAAATGAATTCTGAAAGTCTGTTAAAAATATGTATTTTAAAATATCTGAGATTTAAATGATATAAAATACATATAAAGTTTAAATAGTACACAAGTACTAATTAAATGCAAAACCGGGATAAATGGGCATGAGTTACTATCGTATTAATTGTGCGATTATTTTTTTGAATTATAATTATTTAGTTGATTTTCAAAATTGTTGTAATTGATTTGAGCAATAATTATTTAATAAAACCGCATTGGTTGAAAGTTATAAATTTAAACGAGTCGTTGGATATAATATGCAACTTGGTCAAAGATTTAGAATATTATGACGAAATTTTGATAATTAAATTGATAAGTTGGATTTTTAGTAAATAAATTCAACTTGAGTAATTTTTGGGAAATACATTTATTATTTTAGTTTTGTGGACGAATTGTGAATTTATTAGACATGTTATCTTATTTGTTAGACCGAGGAGATTAAAGTTGAGATTGTTGTGGTTAAAGTCGGTTTATGTATCTTACAGTTCGGTAACATATGAACGTAACATATAAATTATGTTTTAGACATATTTATATGTTTTATAGTTGTTAATGTGTGAAGTTATATGAGTTGTTAAATGCTTTGTTGATTTTATGTTAAATTATTTGACATAATTTTACGGAATGATATTATGGCATTCACGCTATCACTCTTTTGACTCTTTCATCTTGTTATATTGTATTCTTGACAGACGTGGTTATTTCGAAATCAGCTGGCGGGTTTTAAGTCGAGTTATCTTTGATACTGAAATTATTATTGTTTATTTTCTTGATATATTTTCTGTGTGATATGTACTTGAAATATTGACATTATATATTGTTATTTATTGTGCCTTCCGATTGTATCGTTATCGGCTGTATGGAGGCCGAGTCGTGGTATTTGATTGGACACAACACGGTATACCTTTCATACTTGATAGGACGGTTTAGTTGCATGACGATGCAACTCCCTTATGTGTTGTTGTTCGAGCATTACTCATGTTGTCGTCGTACCGTTTATTGGCTCATATTCTCCTGTTGTAATCCAAAGCAGTTTTGCAACAACAGGAGAAGGTTTTGCCCGTGGAGCTCGTGACTGAGATAGGATTTCTCGGTGGCCAGAGTTGAAGTCTCCTGATTAATCCACTTTTATTATTTTGGAGGTTGGTCTGTTTTATGTCAGCCTCTATTAACCAAGGTGATGCCACGTGCTTCTGTATAGTGATTTGTAGTTGTTATGGCTCATTTGGATTTATTTTATGTTGTTGTGAGCCTTTTCTGCTACATTTGAACTGCTGCTTGTGAACTGCTGATTTGAGTCTTGTCGGCATTTGTGTGTTATTGTTTATGAATACCGCAGTGGTATTTGAGTCTTTTTTTTTTTTGCACGTATTTTAAAATTTTTTGGATGTCTTATTTACGAGAAGGTCATTCCCAAATTTGTCCAAGCCCTAGGGTATATTTTTATGTACTTCAAATCATTTTCCGATGCAGATTTAAATTAACATGTATCAATATTTAGGAAAAGGAAAATTGGTAATTTTTGACTTAAAAATACAATTTTTACATATAAAAAACACATGTGTATCCGAGAAGACTCACAAACAGTCTCGGAGGCATAGACAAATTGGTAAAACTTAGGATGACGTGAGTTGATATTCCCCGGCATCGTGTGATCGATTCTCAATCACTAAAATATTGTGGAGTATGTTATGAGGATTGGTGTTTGATATCTTTTTCTCGGATTTTTATTTATTTATGCACATCTCTCGATTTAACTTTCAGTTTGGATTAAAAAAAACCACCATATGTAAACCTTTTAAGAAAAAAAAAAGGAGAGAGAAGATGCAGAAGCCATAAATCAAAATAAGCTGACACCTCAATTTTTTTGTGTTCCTTCTAAATTACACTCCATCCGAAGGAGAAAATAAAGGCTTATATAAATAACTTCACATATTCACTCGCATACTATCTTTTCTCCGCAACTATTTCTTTTATCTTTTATCTACATCTCTCAACAGAGATTTCTTCAAAGAAAACATCCCATCTAGAGAACCATTTTTTTTAACCTTTAATCATATCATATCTGAAAATCACCGGAAAATATCACCACTAAAATCGCTTGATCAGATAGAGACCCAATTCAAGATTCTTCCTTTTGATCGGAATTGTGACTGTTTTTGGTGATTTTTTCAACTGATGTCACATGGGTTTTGAGGAATCATTGGCCCCTTTTGCATGTGAACTACGTTTCTGAGTTTTGTTTATTGATCTGTTTATATATCCGATGTACGGAAATATGCTTTGTTTATTGCAGTTGTGTAAATTGTCACTTGATCTTTGGTGTTGAATGAAGAATCGGACTTGTTTTTATTGATCATCTGAAGATCCTTTGACACGTGGATTGTTAAAGATTGGGACTTTTGTGGTCAAATTGTGTGTGGAAGTGGTTGATTGTGGTGATCACTCTTGTCTAATTGTTATCCGATCATTATTAATGTTTTAAATTAATTCACTATCTGAATTTGGGTATTGCAAACCTTTGGGATTTTCTTGATGATGAGTGTTTTTTATTTTTACCTTTTCGGTTTGAAAATTCCTTTCTTTTGGTTGTGGAATATGCTATATGGAACTTTTGGTGTGCTTCAAGGCACAGTATTCTTTATTTACGGCAGACGTATAATTTAGAAGTAACCTTTCTTGTGAAGATGCAATTGCTAAGTGTTTGATTGCAAGATACTATTTGCTTTGATTCTTCTTGTTTGATTGTAAGATATGATTTCTTCGATTCCTCAGATGGGCTTGCGACTTTATGATTATTTCAGTTTAATTGTCCACGATGTATTGCTTGCTTGGTGAACCTGCATTAGTTCTTTAACAACTTTTTACACCACTGAATAACACCGAGTGACAATGTTGATGTGGGAATTTACATGCAATGATCTGGACTTGTATGAACAATGTAGTTTGGTATTGTATGGTATTGTTCAATCAAGGTACGTTTTTTGATGACTTTATTGTTTTACTGCAGGTTTCGATAAAAATTCTCTGGTCAACTCATAACTCAAAGGTATGTCTCGCTCCATCATGATAAGGGCTGGCTTCTTTGGTGAATTGAGCTTGAATTCGAATAATGTGACATAATGGTGAAAGATATATGAAAATCTATGCAGGTGCGTTTGTTTTGCGGAGAATTCAATATTCATTTCCCCTAGTCGGGCACTGCAGGAGTAAGTGGTGCTCATGGATGCCTCTACCGGTGGAACCTCGAGTGTTCAATACCATAACATTGCAGAGCAAACAATTACTTCACTGTCTCCCCCTCCTGTAACATATCAGAGGCAACAACGTCATTGTTTTGGAAATGTGAGCCCTGGGGAGTTTCCATTGTCTGCCAACCCTTCCATCGTTCTTCATGTCCTTACCGGCTGTAATCTGGATGCCCAAGATCTTGCAAAACTTGAGGCAAGTGTGTTTTGACTATATATTCTTATAAGCCCCTCGAGTTTGATGTTCGAATTGATGATGCTGCTGATTATCATGATTCTTTTTGCAGGTAACATGTTCCTTCTTTAGGCAGCCAGCGTACTTTTCCCCCGACCATGAGCTCTCATTATCAGAGCTTGCAGCTCTTGACATGTGCCAGAAGAGAGCTATTTTTAAACCTATGACATTAGAGCAGCGTCAAGATTTGAAACAAAGATGTGGGGGATCTTGGAAACTAGTCTTGAGATACTTGCTGGCTGGAGAAGCATGTTATAGGCGGGAGAAGTCACAAGCAATAGCCGGTCCTGGCCATAGCATTGTCGTGACTTCTAAAGGAGCCGTCTATTCATTTGGTTCAAATAGCTCAGGACAACTTGGACATGGAACCATGAATGAGGATGCGAGACCTCACCTAATCAGGTTCCTAATTTACCGTTATTGAAGTTGACAACTGTAACACAAGGGTTGCTGATATAATAATGTAAGTGTTCTTTTTGTGACGCAGATCCTTGCAAGGCATTCGTATTATTCATGCGGCAGCAGGGGCTGATCGTACAATGCTAATTAGTGAAACGGGACGGGTCTATGCCTCTGGAAAAGATTCATTTGGGGAAGCAGAATATGGGGCTCTAGGAAATACATTAGTAACTACTCCCAAACTTGTCGAATCTCTGAAAGACATCTTTGTCGTGCAAGCTGCTGTTGGAAATTTCTTCACCGCCATATTATCTAGAGAAGGCAGGGTCTACACATTTTCTTGGGGAAATGAAAACAAACTTGGCCATCAAACAGAGCCAAGTGACGTGGAGCCCCGTCTGTTGCTGGGGGCGCTTGAAAATATACCAGTTGTTCAAATTGCGGCTGGATACTGCTACCTTCTTGCTTTGGCTTGTCAAACCTCTGGCATGTTAGTCTCTTATTTTGTTACTTAGAATTTTGGGGTGGAGGGAAATATAAATTTTAGAAAATTACATGTAAGCTTTCAAACTTCCTTAGCACAAATGCCTCCCCCTTGTCCCGGCTGGAACTACCCCCGTCAATATTGTTTGTGTAAGTGTTTTAAGGAAAGAATATAGATAATCTTGGATACATTTGGTCGTTGCTATTCGAAACTTTCTGCACATGTTTTTAAAAGGTTTGGTCTGTTTCGGGTGAGAATCGATTATCACTTTTAATTTTTCATAATTTGCCCATTTCCTTTGGTTTCTTTTGTTTTTTACTTCTCTGACACGGCTTGCTCTTCTTGGTTGACATATCAGGTCAGTGTACTCTGTGGGTTGTGGATTGGGTGGGAAACTTGGACACGGCTCTAGAACTGATGAGAAACAGCCGAGAATAATTGAACAGTTCCAAAATTTGAATCTTCAGCCAACAGTAGTTGCAGCCGGTGCCTGGCATGCTGCAGTGGTCGGAAAGGATGGAAGAGTTTGCACGTGGGGTTGGGGACGATATGGTTGCTTGGGCCATGGGAATGAAGATTGTGAATCAGTTCCTAAAGTTGTCGAAGCACTAAGTAATGTCAAAGCAGTTCATATCGCGACTGGTGACTATACAACCTTTGTCGTCTCAGATAGTGGCGACGTTTATTCCTTTGGATGTGGAGAGTCATCCAGTCTCGGACATGATACCGCTGCTCCTGATGAGCAGGTTCTTTTCCAAAATTCCAATTGATTTTTTGTGATAATTTCTTTTAAGTTCATTCTCAAACTGCAGGATAAACGATAGACAAAGACACTCTCTCTATACATATGTATATATATGAATGTAATATTTAACAGTGCATTTTAAACTAGACTTCACAAACTCTATTATAATGATATTAATGCTTAGCCAAATCCAGTTGCAGGGAAACCTCAATATATCCGACGCTAACAAGTGAAGATTTTGTTCTGAACGCAGGGAAACCGGCATTCAAACATACTGAGCCCGGAGCTCGTATCCTCGCTAAAACGTTTGGACGAAAGGGTTGTACAGATCAGCCTCACAAATTCCATATACTGGAATGCTCATACTTTTGCACTCACGGAATCTGACAAACTATACGCATTCGGCGCGGGTGACAAAGGACAACTGGGTGTGGAGCTCGTTGCAAACCAAACCGAGAGGTCGAACCCAGAGATGGTCGATATCGATCTCACGTAACAACTCGTCCCCCGTGTTTATTGCTGCACATCTGTGTTTTATTTAACATTATTAATCATGTGGATACCATCAAACATTGCTGCATTTACTCTCTGTATTTCTATGTCTATTTCATGTAAATAGAAACAAATGATTGTGAAGAAGGTAGGAAGGATTTAGGAGATGTGGAATCATTAAAATGTTAGAAATTCTTTAGCTCTTTGCCTCAGCCAGTAAATATTTTTTCTAAAAAGGACATTTGTCAAGGTTTTTATGATTTTGACCATGAATGAAAGAATGGCTATAGTAGTTTTTTTGTAAAAAAAAAAAACATTTTGACAAAGAAACTGTAGTTGTTATCTTTCTATGCGTACTGACAGACCAATGACTAAAACCATGGTTATGACTAAAAAAAACATTATGACAAAGAAACTGTAGTTGTTAGACAGACCAAATGACTAAAACAATGTTTATGACCTACAATCTGTGAAATGGGTGCCCTACCAAATTCAAACCTTGGTTTTATCTTCCACACAAAGTAAATCATGTTGAAGCCTCCAACATTGTTTTTATATAGCATATTCGAATGTTAGATTCACTTCTTAAGAGTTATAAACATCTATTTTCTACAAGCATTTCGATACGACTCCCCTCCTCTAAACTCATTGTCGATGGCCTTACCTCGCGCTGACCTCGATAACCGTGCGAGTTACGTGCAATGCATGTTCTTATTAGCAAAAGAAAGTTTTGAACAAATGATTAATTTCGAGAAGTTGGGCATTGCCTATTTTAGATATGGCAAAAGAATGTGAACAAATAATTAATTTCAAGAAATTAGCATGGCATCTTTCTAATATGGGTGTGCTTAGTAGCTCTTTGCTATCATGGAGTAACACATGACCCTATCCTCCACATGTGCATTCCCCAACTCAACCAACACAAACAAATTATTGAACTTGTGGCTAATGTATAATATATCCAAAACTTAGGAAAGAGGATAATGGAGAAATCAATTCAAAATATCTATAATCAATCTTTCATTATAATATTCTAATTCTACGACAATATGTTCTTTCTATTTCAAATATTTTAATTGTCGGGGAGTAACAAGTGTCCATGCAAGAAGAGATATAGAAACATGACTCTTTGATTGTTGTGTCGTTTAAAATATCTGAGTTTCACAGTTATCAACCACTATAACTTTTGTTATAACAACAATCGTTCAATCCTATCATGAATGTATACGTAGTATGTTGCATATAACATTGTTAGTTTTAATCATGTCTTGTCTAGTGTTTACTTTGAAGATGATAAAAATTGTACCTAGTCATATTATTATGCATCAATTCGACTAAAAGAAATAATATTTCTTTAAATTCGAATATAATAATAGTGGCTAAGATTTGTTTTGAAATGCGACAACATTTAGTGGGCCGCGAAAACAGAGAACTGTCCACATGGGAGAACATTGCTCCCAGGCCCAATTAAAAATTCCACGTCATCAAATTGACCAACATCGATACATGAATTAATTTTTTTTTAATTTATAAATATATAAACTGGCCGGGTTTATCAGAAGCCATACCCCAAAACCATGTGGAATTTATTTTTCCTACCTTGCCATTTAATAAGTGGGGGGCCTACAATTTTTATTTAGAAGCCAAACTAAATAATTAAATTTCAAAGTTATATAAATAATTACAAGGTGTCAGCTATACAAAAGAATCGAGTCGACTTAAAAAATATTCGATATTGAATTACTCGATTCAAACACAACCTAGTATTTGATCGAGTTCGCATAGGACATATCAACGCAAGAACAGCGTGAGCTGAATCTGAAAACACTCATACATTGCAATAATGATCTTGCATAGCGAGCTTCAAACCAAACGGAATAGCATTGAGTTCTGCAGCAACCACTGAACCCGGATGGAACACTGGGCTGAAGCCACGCAGATAATTCCAATGTAATCTCTAATAGTTGCTCCCACACTAAAAACATTAATTGCTGATGGAAACCTGCACCAACATCAAGTCTAAAGTGTCGCAAAGGAGGTTTAGTCTATTTCGATTAGTTCAAAATTTATAAATAGATACAATTGTTAGAGACGATCTAAACATGTCATTTCGAATAGTTCAAAATTTAAAATATTTGAATTAAATAGTTATTTCATATTATATCTTTTCATAAAAGAGAATGTACTGCATCATATCCACATGGAAAGATGCATAATTTCAAATCATACAGAGAAAGTAGGGCCAAATTGCCCATCCATTAAATTCTTCCAACCTATATATAAATCATCGCAACGAACTCGAACCAAACTAGACACAGGCTTCTTCATTTTCCAAATTTCCCCCCATTTTCACCAAACATGAAAATCCCACTTTTCTTTGTTATATTACTTCCTTTATTATTGAATGCAGCTTCCATATTATCTTCACCAGTTCAAGATCCTGAACTAGTAGTCCGAGAAGTCAATGAGTATGGACTCAAAACACATTCTTGAATTCTCGAATTTAGTTAAACATGATGATTTAATTTTTTTTTTCCAAATTGTCTTGGTCGATAACATGCATTTAGTGTAACAGTGTATGTATTTTGCAGGAAAATCAATGTATCAAGAAGGAACTTGGGATTTCTCTCATGCAGCACGGGTAACCCGATGGACGATTGCTGGCGTTGCGATCCTGACTGGGAAAAGAACCGCCAGAGACTCGCGGACTGCACCATTGGGTTTGGAAAACACGCAATCGGTGGAAGAGATGGCAAGATTTACGTAGTCACGGACTCGGGGGATGATGCAGTGAATCCAAAGCCAGGAACTTTACGTTATGGTGTCATCCAAAACGAGCCATTGTGGATCATTTTCGCCCGTGACATGGTGATCAAACTCAAACAAGAACTCATGTTAAACTCATTCAAAACCATTGATGGGAGAGGAGCAAGTGTACACATAGCTGGAGGACCGTGCATCACCATACAATTTGTAACAAATATCATCATCCATGGAATAAATATACATGATTGCAAGCAAGGGGGGAATGCGTATGTTAGGGATTCACCCGAGCATTATGGATATAGGACAGTGTCCGACGGAGATGGGGTGTCGATATTCGGGGGGAGCCATGTTTGGGTCGACCATTGTACGTTGTCTAATTGTCGCGATGGCCTGATCGATGCCATCCACGGCTCCACGGCTATCACGTTGTCGAATAATTACTTGACTCATCATGACAAGGTCATGCTTTTGGGGCATAGCGATAGTTATACACAAGATAAGAACATGCAAGTAACCATTGCTTTCAACCATTTCGGAGAAGGGCTCGTGCAGAGGATGCCAAGGTATTACAGGGCGATGAGACTTATATTTCTTAAAAACTCATGATCATAGGGTGTAAAAAATTTGGTTTCGGGCCTAAAGTTTAGGATTTTGTTGCCACGTTTTGCAGATGCAGGCATGGGTATTTTCATGTGGTGAATAATGACTACACACATTGGGAAATGTATGCAATTGGTGGCAGTGCAGATCCTACAATAAACAGCCAAGGCAATAGATTTCTTGCACCAGACAGGGTGGAAAATAAAGAGGTGACGATTTAGAAAAGTCGCCCCTTCGCCTAAATTCCTAAATCGGCACTAAAATTTGCTTTTTCAGGTGACCAAGCACGAGGATGCACCCGAAAGCAAATGGAAGCAGTGGAATTGGAGATCAGAAGGAGACCTTATGCTAAATGGGGCATTCTTCACTCCATCTGGTGCCGGTGCCTCGTCTAATTACGCCAAGGCATCTAGCTTGAGTGCGAGACCATCGTCCCTGGTGAGCTCGATGACCGACGGAGCCGGTGCACTCAGCTGCAAGAAAGGTAAAAGGTGCTAGCCGCCTTCTGGCCGTGTCCTCAAGAAAGCCCATTAACAAATGGGGTTTCAGAATTTGGCCTATTAATTGAATTTTAGAGATGTATCAGTTTCGGTTACTTAACTACCAATTGTAACAACCTCAGCCTGTCCCTTTCAAAATGACAAACATTTAAGAAAGTATATTATATCTTATATAAATGTCAGTCAAGTGTAAACAAGGACTGGTGAGTTGATCATGGAACTTTATCAATGAAATATTTCAATATGAGAAATCAAGTTCTTAGCTAGAGTTCGGCTTCCTATTCAATATTTTGCAATATGAACGTAACTCTTAAATCGTTTGTGGATATAACTCAACCATATCTTGGTTTTTATCTCTTTTTCACTTAGAGCAAGATAAAAATCTTAGGCACATATGTGTTAAAAGATTGAGACTTGAATCTAACTCAAGTCCAAAAACTAACTAAAAGGTGACATACTCACGCCCAAAATGAACAACTGGAGCGTGGAGACATTAACGAATGACTCAACTATGGACAGTCCAACATATAACGGTGGGTCTGGGCTCTGATATCATGTTAAGATTGAGACTTGGATCTAACTCAACATCAAAATATAGCTAAATGAGATAAGATTGTCCAAATCAATATATGTAACTCTCAAGAACTCTATTCAACCGAGGTGGGACATCTTAACAATATGGAAGTTTAGTTTTAGCTGCTACACCATGTCTATCATATCTGATCCGACTACAATCGCAAGTACAAGATCTAGAAAATGTCAAATTTAATCGAGTTTAAAATGTTACATTAGGTATATGACTTTAGCTTACTCGGGACTCAATTGTGACAAATCCCTTCCTACTCAAAAAGAAAAGGATGGGTTTCATTGGTCCGTTTATCATGCATACGACACGTATAATTTCCAAGTTCGACACTATGAGACTATAGCAGAACAAAAATTTTAACAAGCAAAGAATTACATCTCTCTCTGTACTCTGTGTGAACTATATCGTTCCAATCTCACATAAAGTTATTATTCAAGAAATTAGTAGGTAAAGAGTGACATTATTGACTCACATGGGGGTTTCCCTCACATGGAGAATGATTGGCCGATAATCAATTTAACAAAAGACAAAAGCTAAAAAGCATTTAGGCCACTTCACAAACTTCAGAAAGGACCACGTTTTAGTCTGTGCATTGAATTCCCATCAGTCAATAAGACAATAACAGCACATTGGACGAAATTTCATTGAAACTTCAATGTATCTCTCTCTGATCTGGTTCTGAGAACTAGAGAAAGTTAAAACCCTATTGTCTTTACTCCTCAACTATCACTAAATCTAACACGGTGCCATGTAATTCTCTTTTCACATGAAATCAGGGGCGAACTCAGGATTCTTATCGTCGAGATGGGTTCCGGCCCCAGGGAAAAAAACGATAGTAATTAATACTAAATTTTCTAATATAATGACATGATTATCGACATATGTTTTATCATAAGACATGCATGCGACAAATATCTGATTTGTGTACTGGTTATCGGAAGGATGGTTACCATTTGAAAGGGATCCAAGGAGTCATAAATGTAAACCACCAACCCTTTATTTATGACAACATGGAGGTGGCAAAGACACGGGGTTGCCCACTTAGGCATAGGCCCATAGATAGGATATCAAGATTCAAGAATTCAAGCCTCCGTCGACATTTACTGCAAGTAAATTAATGATGCATACATATGATCCAAGTGCCAGCGTACGCAGACCGTAGTTGCATATGAGATGAATAGTGTGACCCATTATGTCATACAATTTAACAGTAGGGTCAAGAGCAATCCAGCTTCGTATGAATGGAATATCCCGTCCCCCATTTTAGACGCTAATTCATCGTCCACTTCAGTAAAAGATCAATATATTTTTATCTTTCAATGAATTTTCATGCAAAAGCAAGTCGCATTCTTTTAATGTTGTGTGGCTTTAAATCTCGTTTCCTTCACCTTTTTGCTTTCGGAGTTTGAACGCATGAATCAGTTTGCGACCGCTATCGTAAGAATTTACATCAAAATTTGTACTTTGATTAGCTGCTGGTACGAGTGTTTGCAATTGATTTAACTAGTTCTACGTGAACATTTAACGTGCATGTTTTGATAAATGTTAATTTCATCACACACGTCAAAAGAATGTACATCACATATTCTACAATTAAAATTATTTCTAGCTACCAAATCCGCAACCCTTTTAGCCTTGAAATGCATTTGCTGAAATTTTAACATACACAAGTTCTATAGTAAGGATCCAGTAACTTACGGTAACATTCATCGGATTTTGGTAAATTAAACCGAAAAGTTTGTCAGAGATATGTGATATAATTAAAATGATGAAGTGCGGATTTTCAAATTTCAAATGATGCATAATTTTACTTAAAAATGAATAATAGTTGATAGGAAAGAGTGGAGAATAGCTTCCTAAGCAAACACGGTAGATAGAAAATGACAGCCTCAAAGCATGTACTGGACAGATCCATCGAGTCTGAATTGGTACCACCAATACCTTACATATAAAGTTGTCCCACAAAACACGAAGCACATAAAGGTTGTCGCCCCAAAATAATGTGTTAAAAATGCATTAATGAGTTGCATATTTAGGAGGAAAAAAAAACTTGGCAATTTCCTAACAATCTTAAGGCAGATTATTCTCCAAACAGGCTGAATTTTTTTATGGGGGTTGGCCTTTAAATTGCTGACTTAAAAACAAAAAATTCAATTTAGTGACCTAAAGCCTTCCATAGAAGAAACAAAAATGATACAACGAACCTCAGTAAAATTCAAGACGAGTGATTGAATAATGAATCTAATGGTAAATATTCAACCATTTCAGCAAACACCGATATAACACGGGATGACCAACCATACAGACAGCAAAATTGTCGCATCAAGTACCTGACCGATAAAATCAATAATCAGATGGTGAGATTACATCATCAATTTTTAGGATCATCTTGACAACTTGAGTGGCTAGGAGAATCTGTTGTTGTTTTCCGATGAGAGTCTCAAATACGTTTTGTTCTAGCATATCGTTTGTGCCCACATCGTTGCAATCGATACCACAGCAGTGGTTGTTCTCCTGCAGGAAGTATTTCATAAATTACTTTGCAGATAAATGACTACATCGCCTAATTAGGGTGCGGGGGTGGTGCTCCATCACCAAGGAAAAAGAAAAGGAAAAACCCTAATAGGTGATGGTCAAGATTACCTTGATTTGCTGAGATCTGACAGCTGATAATGTTTCTATAGGCTGTAGCCCACAGTTCTCCGCCAGTGCCATGGGAATAGCATCTAATGCATCTGCAAATGCTCTAATGGCATACTGGAGAACACAACATGTAAAAATTCAGCCTAAGAGGTTCAAGTAACGAGAAGCAAATATATCACATGTTAGCTTCTACGCCTCACCTGCTCAACTCCAGGGTATTTGTCAGCAGCGGCTTCCACAGCAATTGAACAAGAAATCTCAGCAGATCCACCACCATACACTATGGAATTGTTGCGAATCAGATTCCGAGCAACACACAATGCATCATGAAGACTGCGTTTTGTTTCCTCTATCATCATCTTATTACCTAATACACATAAATAATCAATATATCGTCTCAATTTCTGAACTAATACTGATTAAAAGTAGCTACACAAAATAAGGTGAAAAACAATAACCAACACAACGGTATTGGCATAACACACAGAGCAGAAAGCAAAAAAGTAAGAATGGATAAAAGAGGAATAAACAACCCACCACCACGGATAAATATGGTTACAGCCCTAGAATTTGCGCAGTGCTCAATGTAGATCATCCGATCTTTAGTGGTGCCGAACGCTTTTTCACGAACCAAACCAGCCTGCCATGCATAATCAATTTGAAGACAAGGGGATGTTAGATGTAATAACTTGCAAACCGAAGAGCTTACAGGTATTGTAAAAATATATACAATAAAGAGACAGGTAGAAGAAATTACTTTGCCTAGTTTCTCTGGTGTCAATTCTTGAAACCTTGGCACAATTCTCCCACCTGCGCCAAAGTCGAGAAACATTGGCAATCATGAATCAAATAGTATGGCAAAAATCAACTTAGAACCAGAACAACAAAACTGAAACAAACCCGTTGCTATGGCAATTAGTTCTAACTCTACACCACCAACCCATCTGACAGCAGGCAAATTTCTGTTCATTAATAAGTGGTTTGCCTCATCATCAAAACCCCATTGGCAAATGACCAAGGTAGCTCCAACATCCTGTAATCCAATGAGTTCCATCAATGTAATGCCTGCTTTATTTTAACTGACACAGTTCAACAAAATAAGGAAAGAAGGGAGAGGAAAATCAGGTAGAGTGTCCCCATTCCTACAGAAGATGCAGGACAGAACCTCATTTAATTCTCTTTACAAACAAACATAGTGAAATCCCAAACAGTAGCTACTTCCAACCACCTAAACTCCAACATATGTCATCAAACAATCCCAAAATCAACTGAATATGGTCAGGTTACCTTGCATTTTTGAACCATATCATCAAAATACTTTTGCTCTTGCTGACGTAATATTTGGAATTTTTCCACACTGTCAATATCAACCTTATGCTTAGTCTTCGGCTTAGGAGGCTCAAAGGGACAAGTCAAAATGGCGATTTTCGCATCCTCAATTTGTTTTGGCATCTGAGGGTGACTCATATCTTTGTCCACGATAATCCCATAAATTAGTTCAGTGTCCTCCAACTTGCCACCGACTTTTCCCTCCACTTTAATCAAGTCTAGATTGACATCCTTCCTCTCTAAATCTGCAACAGCGAGCACTGCTTTAACAGCAATCTCTGCCAAACTCCGCTTGCACCTATTCACACTGCAAAGCAAATTTGGGGATGATACAATATACATAATGCAGAAGCATTAGATGCTCGCATACCTACACGAGAAAACATAAGCAAATCAAGGGGAAATTTCAAATACTCTAGACCAGCCCCACGGCCACCACCCGCTTCCTAAAACCCCACAAAATGTTAAGTACAGACAATAAAAGCAAAAGAAACAAAAATAAAACACATATAAAATTATAAAGTGAACCATAACAGGTTGCAATGATGAAACATTGTTGTTACTGAAATTGACTTTCAAGCCTGACAACGTATCACACACGTGAGATTTCAAAGAACTTGAAGAATACAAAGATCAACGAAATTTCGAACTTAATGAAAGATAAACAATAGGGATCAAAGCGGAACACTTAGGTAAATTGTAAGATACATTACAGCTCATAGATACCAATATTAAATCAATAGAATGAACACGAACGGAGATAAAATAAATCTACGAACTCAACACACGATTTGCTTCATGATGTCAAGTATGATAAGTAAAAGCCTGTCATACAAAACTGTAGCAAAGAATTTGGAATACATGGACAAATAAACGCCTGAAAAACAGGGATAGCATAGGATTGGAGGATCGTGAAGCATGCGCAAAAGACCAAGAACACTATAAGATACACTAGTGAAGAGGTATGATCTGAGATATGGTATAACAAATGGCACTTACATCTTGGAGGATAAAGTTGTCATACAAGTATGAACAAGAGATTCAACATCTGTTGCACTGAATTCAAATTTATGGGCTATATGCTCCAAATGTTCAAAAGCAATCCTGGAAGCCATTTCATATCCTTCTGCAATCCGAATAGGATGAATTCCGCGCTCCAATAGTTTCTCAGCTTGTTCTAGGAGGGAACCAGCCATGACTACAACTCCAGTTGTTCCATCACCAATCTCGTAGTCTTGACTTCGTGACAATTCCACCATCAGCTTAGCAATTTGATTATCAACATCCATCTGCTCCAAGATTGTCGCACCATCATTTGCTATATCGTACAGTAAAAAGAGTGAGCAACTTTTATGTGAAAATCGCGTGTTGAAAAACTAAATCATGCAACAATTTCGAGATTTATCTTTTCCTAATAGTGATAAGAGTGAGTGGCATTCCTGTTTTCGTTATGTGTCTCCATTTCATGTGGAAGTAGACACCCACACATTAAGTATTCCA
This sequence comes from Primulina huaijiensis, assembly GCF_012295235.1. NCBI lineage: Eukaryota > Viridiplantae > Streptophyta > Magnoliopsida > Lamiales > Gesneriaceae > Primulina > Primulina huaijiensis. The sequence continues at coordinate 2,754,338 of NC_133313.1, forward strand.
AAGTATCGAGTGAGTCATATAGATCTAGGATATTTCTATCTATAATCAATAACACGGCAAAAACACCAATCCAAGTGCTAGATCAAAATCTGAGATCGCTACTGTGGTATAAAATAAGATTAGTACTTTAATCATTATTCTTAGCACATGGAAGGTATAGAGTACTCCAAGGGTCCACCAAATGCACAGCACAAAATCACAAGCGAAAAACCTCCCCTTAAACCCTAATCACGAATGCCACTGTGATTTTTATTTTTTTTATTTCCGACCAACAAACATCAATAAATTAAACTAATACATAGCACTTATATTCACATGTGCACATATTAAGCCTAGAAATTTCCAAGATCAAATTTTTCTCATTAAAATTACTCAAGTGACAGAACAGTTCATCATTGAGCTCCACAAATCAACACAACTGGAACACAGATAAAAATGAAAAAAAGTACGGACTACAAACTCAAACATTGCCAGTGACCACAAGAAAAACAACTAAAAAAATCTAGCAAGTCCTCACAACCAAACATGGACACAATCAGACCAAATATCAACACGATAACTGCACACTTACTGATAGTGACGTCACCATCGGGACTCTGAAGCATCTTATCCATGCCTTTGGGTCCGAGCGAGGTTCGTAGTATCCGAGCTACCGCTTTAGCGGAGGCAATGTTCGATTTCTGCGCATCGAGACCTCGCAACCTGGTCTTCTGCTCCTGATCCCTCAGTATGATAAACGGCCGACCAAATTCGTCGAACGCCAACGCCATACTCGGGCCTGATCTTCGAACTTGGAAATGAAAAGAGTGTTGGAGGGAGCAAGTGAACTCGAGAAAGAAATGTGCCCTAGTCAGTGGCAGTATTGTAATTTCGTACATAAGTATGGATTCTCTCCGGTTTCGAAGCATAGCTTCAATATGGGCCTTAAAAGTTTGTTGTTGGCCCGATACAGAACTTGGGCTTGGTTTGAATCTACGGTGGCTGGATTTATCGAGCTTTTTGAGGATTATTTAGGATGTCAATGAGTCCGGGTTTTACTCAGATCCGCAATGAATCCGTCCTGTTTGGGACAAGTTTGGGTATACTAAATGGGTCATGGAGCGTGTCTCGTGTCCAATTTTTCAGATCCGTCTGGGTATGGGGCGGGTCATGGGTCCTACCATACCCGTCCCATATATGTGGAGGAAGATGATCCTGAAAAATGTGTCTGAAATATTGCTTACTCACTGATTTTATATTGATATATAAGTTCTGTTATGAGTTATTTTTGGGGATGTCAAGACTTTTTTTTGGAGAGCTAGTAACTCTTTTTTTATGTAATTTATTATGTCGTGAAAATGCTTTGTTTGTTATTATTAAGTATGGTCGAATACATGAATTAATTTTTTATTGTGTTTTATTTAGAGGCTTGTTTGTTTCATAATTCAGTCATGTGATAAGAAGAATATTGTTTTCATTTAAAAAGAATTCGGGTCTCACGGGTCTCGCGGGTCTACCCGGCCCCATTTCGTATTCGTGGTGGGGGAAGTCCGAAAAATATCTAACCAGGGTGGGGCAGGTAATGGGTTAAAATTTTCTTCATGGGACGGATTTTAGGTTTAGCCATACCCGTCTCATATTCGCTCCATTAACATCTCTAATGATTATTCCAATATCAAAATTTAATCCATATCTAGTAGCATTAGGACTATAAATAATGGAAAACATACTAACCAAACAAACTTAAATTTTTGTCCCAAACCAAAGAATTAAGAATCAAGCCCCGAAAAGAGTGAAAATTACCACTTTATTGTGTTGAAATTGCCTTCTAGACATCCTTCACACGTTATCATCAACTTTTCTGCTATTTCTAATGAAAACTTTCGACAATTATTCATCAGTCCTTCAAAATGGGAAGATTCTCACCCGAACTTAGAAAATGTGAATCAAGTTAGCACTCAAACCATATATTATAACAAGCATACAACTTTAACTACTCCACATTTAAAAAATGAACTAAAGTTTCGATTCCATCAAAAGTTTTAGATTGTCACATATGTCAGAAGTTACGAAAAAGTGTGGAGAAGCATTTGCAAACTCGAATGATGTCAGTGAAACTTAGCATCTTGGTAACCATTAAATTCAATTATTTCCACTTTGAAGTATTTTCTAAAAACATGGTTTTACAGATTTTGCATCTTGATAACCACAAACCTACTTTATTGTATTTGGCATTTGCAAGTACAAAAATTAAAATAATTTTTACATGATTTTTTTATATTAATGTAACATTTTTATCAAAATTTGAACCAAACCATTTTTTTGGTTTGATTTCCGTAATTACTTAAATTGGTTTGGTTTTACATTTCTGAACACCCAACAAAAAAACTACTAAGATCACTTGGATTGGAACAGATAAGGCGAATGGTAACAAGTATGTGGCAACTAAATCATCGTCTAAAATTGTTTACAGTATCATGATTATTGTACTCCAGGAAGGAAAACTATATACTATTAGCCCGCAACAGACTGACCAATCAGACAATCCAGTGATAGAACTACTGAATTTCAAGGATTTAGAGTCGTTCTTCCCAAAGAAAAAACAGAGGCAGGATCACTGGTTCTGGAAAAAAAATTTGTTGCTTCCCTTTGAAAAGAATACAAGAAAACTTCCATTTGTCACACAATAGACTGAAAACGTACAGCACATTGCTTCCTGGAACCCAACCTGTGAGAGAGATGAAAATTTAAGCACATATGGCAGCAGGACTTTAAAGAATCAACCCCGGAACAAGATGGCGTGATACGACATGTCATGTTCCAATTCCATCCATATTGAAAAATGATATCTTTTAGTTTGGTTTGTCTTGATGTCAATACATTCCTTTGAATACAGGATTTGTTCGGCATATGCTCGCTCCATGCTCCTCGTACTCTGCTTTAGTGTGGCATGCCTGAGTCGGGCAAAACAAGCAATTTTTCGATGTTCATATCAACCAAAGAGAGAAAATATGTATCAAGTCTTGCTCAACAGTTATTGAGCATTGCACGCGATATGGGAAAATAATTTTACCGTGAAAAACTCAGAAGTGGAGGCAAGTACCGAGCCTCCAAACCAAACTGCATATCTCTGGATAGGATGGCTGGTAACATTTACTTCCACAGGTTTAGCCTTTACTTCTCCACCAAGCCGAGCATCTGATGCAAGAACTCGGGTGTCGACAATCTTTTTTAGGTCCCGTTGCAACCTTCTGTGGAAGTCTTTAAACATGGTTGATCCACCGGATAATACAACATTCTGCAATATTATGAAAGCAACTCTCAAGAGTCCCCAGAAGTTGTGAATTTGAGAAAGGAAGCACAAATAAATTTAAAAAAAACACAATAGAATTTTATCAAATATTTCTTGGCACCTTGTACAAGGCTCTTCTTGTATCTATTGGTGCTGATTGAATGCATTTGTCTATGACATCTGGTAAAGGGGTAGTCAAATCGCTGCTATAAATTTCAGGATTGAAGAAGATCTGCAAACAAAAGCCAAACGAACCATCGGATGATAGGGCTGCCAAACAATTTGTGGAATTCTAAAAAATGATGTATCAACATGCAAAGTGTGAGCCATTCTTTTCAGAATCTTGTTGAGGAAATTGCCACATTCTATGACATATCATGATTGTACACAAGGTAGCCAAGCATAAAGTGAGTAAATAAAGTAAACCTCAGGGCCAAGGAACCGCTCATAGCCTATATCACAAGAATATGGAGCCCCTGTCTTTGGCTTAGTGCCTCTCCACTGCTTAATATATTTTGCCGGCTCTTTGTCATGCTTATTAAACTCCTGAATTTATCAAAATTAAATACCAGTTAACAACAATTTCGGCATGTCACTGAAAGACATAAACCATAAAAAAATATAAGTCAAAACATGCCAGTGTAGGTTAGTTTTTTTACAATATCATCCATCCATTAATATCCGAATCAGAAATGAATGAATGTGTTTAGTGTAATTTCTTGGCAATTGCAAATAAAGGTATATGACATGGAAAATTTGATCCATTCTGAATACTAACATAGTACAGACGCACCTTGACAATGTCGGAAGATGTGTAGCAATACATTTCCTTCACCTTCCTGGCTACTTCGAAGGACTCCTCAGGTGGAACATGTTCTCCTCTTTCCTAGATGAAACTACATCAGGAGGAATGACACAAACAGTACAAGAATCACAAAATGAAAATGGTCCGCAACGCTTCACCTTGAGGGTAAGCAATTCATATCTCAAGACTCAACAAAACAGCAAAAAAAATTAAGTATCAAATTTTTGTTTCTTGAAAAATATTTTTCAAGATACAATTTTCAATAACAATGAGAAAAAACAGAATCCAGATGTTCTTCGGAGTCCATGAAAAAGAGCAAACAGAAAAGAGGATAGATTTTAAATCATGATGAGGATTGTTTCCTGTTTGCCATCTGAGATCACCCTTTATAAAGCTTACTAATCACGGGGAAGCAACCATGCCAGTTGTGATCACGACATTCATAGAAAGGTAATTTGAAAGTGAGGCGGTAAAGCAATTATCAGACCAGCATGGTAAAAAACAGTTACTGCAAGGAAAAGCAAAATAGCAAAGCTCAACAATAAAAAACAATGTCCTCTCCTTCAGGAACCCAAAGGAACCTTATTCAGAAAATCAATGGATATATTATTATCAATAACATTACTACAAGACATAAAAATAATCAAGAAGCCGTACTCACTCGCATGAGCTGCTGCACAAAAAGAGTGACATCTTTCCCTGCAATTGGAATTGACTTGATGCTGCTCCCAACTACATAACCATCGGCAACTGGTACAACATGAGTTGCCCCATCTCCCACATCCACTACAACTCCTGTCATCTCACACTAAGAAAAAATGTTTAAGAAGATTAAGTAGGCGGCAACTATGCATGACATTATTAGGAAAAGCCACAGTTCAATAATATGATAAATAGTTTTTTCTATTGTTTGTTTGTTTCTTATGCTCATCATATTCTATGCAACTGACTATTAGGCACTGCAACTAAAAGTTGCATGGAGAGAGAGAGAGAGAGGGAAATGTAAATGCACCATGCAGATTAGAAATGCGAGCTCTGATTAATGTCCGAATGGGATTATCTAAATTTTTTTTAAGTCCAAAGAAAATATAAAACTTCAAAATCAGTGAACTGCGGAGTATTTTCAGATAACCTTTCCACGCTAGAAATAATACAGAAAAACACAAATCTCTGTGATATAATCCTCAAATGTCCCCACTCAATGGAAAATACATGTTCAGGAGTTGAGGATGTACATAACAAGGAGGACAACCGTCCGATTTGGTTCAGCGCTACAGCCTCATCAATTATTAGAAAGATCATGGATTCAAATCTCATCCTTTTCCCCCTTGCTAAAAAAACATATGAGGAAGTCGGGCACGACATTTAAAGATAAATCCCATCACGGAAATATTAAATATCTCCACACAGACTTCAAATTGGACCCTTGTTCCAAACGTGGCACTAGATTTGATTAGTTAAGCAAACATGGCATTAACAGTATTTTTTTCTAAAGATACGGATCATCCAGAAATTAACCGCGAGTCATAATTAGCCCTCAAATAAATTATGTGATCATCAAGAAATCAACTCACGATCATAATTTACCCTCAAAAAATTATTTCCTTCAGATAAATGTCTGAAGTTGTTGCGATAGTATTCTTTGACGGTATACTCTCTTCTCTTAAACTTTTTTCCTTCCATGTTCGATTGATATCTATTTTCTGTAATATCTAGCTTCAATCTTACCAAAATATTAACAAGTTATAGGCTTCGTATCACTTCATCTATTCATCACCCAAATGTACAAAAAATAATCTTCCCTCAGCTAAGCTCTCTTCTATTCCAACGTGACCGTTGTTAATATTTACGTGAATGACAATTGACAGATTATTCATAGCTTCAGTATAAGATCAGACGTGTCAGTATCCTTTAGAGAAGGGGCCAGCTCTCAGCCCAAAATGTTCAGTCAGATAGCAAGTAAAAGACTCCATTCATATTAACAGCTCTGTATAGTTCACGCAAATCGATCCCACAGAATTTTTATGACAATTCTGCGAACAAAAACTCCGCAGCTCTTTAAACCATTTATAACAATTCCAACGCAAATTCTAGATCTGCAAGTTTTAACACTCAATTCTCCAAACAATATAGTGAAAGTAAAGATTGAGTTTATATCACCTAAGCAACTAAAATGAATCCTAACCTTCGATGTTGTGTAGCCAGCAGCCAAAGCAAGCACAGGCTGCACCGCGATATACAGCCCTGGAACATCAAATGTCTCAAACATGATCTCCGCAGTATGCTCTCGACTCTCCGGAGCTGTCAACGGACTCTCTGTCAACAAGAAATAGTGATCTTCCGGATTGCAGCGCAAATAGTTGAATATACATTGCTGCCAGAATCTCTCCATTGCGTCCCAATTATCCACCTGACCGTTCTTGATAGGATAGCTCAAGTTATAAATGCTATTAGATTTAGATCTAGAAAAAGCTTCCTCTCCAATATAAAAATCCAGATCCGCCATCACACCAGCACTATGCTGCGCCAACCAATTGCTGCCCTTGGAAGAACTAGCTCGAGGCTGGTTGAGAAATGACTCGTTTACTGCAACTACAGTAGGAAGTATAAAACTTGGCTCTACATTTCCAGCAAAACCCATTTTTGTATACCTGAAAAAAAACAAGAAGGGAAAAAAAGTTCAATCTTTAGGCAAGCCACCTGAAAATGAACCAAGTACGGCCAATTGCAGAAAAATCAGCTTAATCATCGGGGCATTTCAACGAATACTTCAACCGAAATAGCATAAAGATTGAAAGGAACAATAAAACTTTGACTAATTACCCAGTTCCATTATCAATTACTATAGCCGGGCGACTGGTGGCAGGGTCCATGCGGTACAGCCAAAAAAAAAGCTGTTTCCGAGTTCTCTGAAGGGATTTAAGAAAACCGGCGATCATGGTCGTTGAGATACCAACGACAGCTTTATATCGTCCATTTCATCGCGAAACCATCAAATCATCGCCGCTGGCAAATCATGCAATCATCACCTCCGCCTTCACATAATCAATCGGATTCGGCAGTATTTGATTATTTAACAACTTGAAAAATCGATGGAGAAGGATCCCTACTGCGTGAAAACAACCGACGATTCCCGGGACCCTTCTTCTACGAAAAGTCGAGACAACAGAAGAAGAATTATGTGAGTTTAGGTGGAGTTTATCGAAATCTTTGTCTCTTTTGTTGGTGTGGGGTGGGGGGTAAGACAAGTAAACGGCGGTGGAGTGCAAGAGTGGGGTGTCGGCTCTACGGAAGTTGGAGTTGGGAAATGGAAATGGAAATGGAAATGACGTCAAATGGGGTGGACATCAAGTTAAGTTAGGTGCAGAATTTCTGTCATTAATGGGTGCACGAGGTTGTGCCAAGACATTTGTATAAAATCATGTGTTTATTTAAAATAGTTTAATTCTATGACGAACTTGTCAAACATAATTTGTGCTATGATTTATTTGGTTAACGAGATTTGCAAGTTATTACATTGATACGAGAGTTTATCTGGTACTCATCGAAGATTAGCGACCGTAGATTATCATGTCATAATAAACGAACTCTACTTATTTAAAGTATATGTAAAAGAATCTGATGAAAATTAAAAAATCCAAATTTTGGGTGTCTTAATTTTTAATTTTTTTTTATTTTTTATTTTTGAAATATGGGTGTCTTAATATTTGGAAGAGCGCATTTGGCAGGAAGAATGAAGGGTGAAAATGATCTTTTGGGTAGGTAGTGATAAAAAGTAATGGATACCTTTTTTTTTCATAAAGCAAATATAAATTAATTTTATAAATTGGTTGTGTAGAATAAATCCAAGAATCATAGTCCAATTATTGGATGGGCTGGACAAGGGCCCACGAATACCATCTATGGAGCTGTATGCTAAAGCCAGTTTGGAACTAAATCCCAACATAAAAGGGCAAGTTCTAATCCTGGGCCAGCTTCCTGAGGGGTTAGGCCCGAAGGTAATAGGATATTTTCATTTAAAAGTATAAAAACAAATTCAAGGTCTGTATGGTGAGACTTACTTCTAAGTTCTAATCAGGAAAAATAAAATTTTATGCATAATTTTTTAAAAAATTTAGTGTCATCTCCCGAAATTCTGTAAAATGATCGTATCGTCCCTTCAAAGTAATTTGGGATCCATATCTAATTCTAACGATGAAGCCGTGTCATAGAACCGATTCTTTCTTGAAAAACATTCTATGTTTTTTATGAAGATGGAATCCGCAGCCACTATTCTTCATTTTGCACTAGTTAAACTCTAACACTAACGCAATAGTCTGCAAACTACGCTGTGTGACATACTCGTAAAGTGTTGAAAGTGTAATTTGAGATACAATAACTTTGTATTCTTGATTATTTTTTGATTATGCATAACATGCCAAAAAAAAAAAAAAGTAAATGTAATCTATAAAGATTGGAATTTAAATATGTTATTAATGATGTTGAAATGTTCCATCAGATAATATATATTCTAGGTACAAACGTCTAGGAAGAAGTTTGAAAAGTTTCTTAGTTTTGTCCAAATGTGAAACTGGTAAAATAAAAAACAATGAGTTAAATAGTGAAATACAAACATAATTAAAGTTGGGGGTTTGGCACTGTGGCTACATTCCCAGGCAAGATTCCACGAGCACTAGTTCTACGATAATATATTATTTGATTGTCTAACTTGTAAATAAATATATATAATAATGCATTGAAAACTTGAAATGAGAGTGGGCTAAGCGTTACGTTGTCTCCATTTTATCTACGATTATCTATAAATATCACAAGAATGAAGACAATTTCAGGACAAGAGTCTCAAGATTCCACCATGCATGACCTGTCTGTCTAGTGGAGTACCACCGGCTCCACGGTGGCCGCCGCAAACTAGTGATGGCCGACGGGGAAGAGGGATTGAAATATAAAAAATTTACAGTGGAAGAGAATAATAATAATTTTTATTTTTATTTAATTATTGTGTTTTTAACCCTCCAATTAGAGGAAGAGATGGTGGAAGCATTCCTAATAACAAGGGAGGTAAACATGGAAGGTCTTTTGGAGCTTTTTTTGTCTATGTTTTGTGATTTCTTAATGTTTTATTTATTTGTTTAAGGTAATTTCTTGACCATAGTACACGTGCGTTAGTGAGTTATGGAGCAAACTGAGACCATTTTATGTTAAAAGAAGAGTTCTTGGTTGCTTTTTAACTGTCCTTTTCGACTACTTTATCGATGGTAAATTAATAATAACAATTGTCTTTATTATATAAATAATAATGTAGGAAGATAAAAATAAATAAAAAATGTGTTGATATGAGTGATATACCGTACTGTATCGTACCGAAAATCATATACCATATATCGTACCGAAAATTACGGTATACCGAAACTAATATACCAATTATATCGAAATTTTACGGTATACCGAGATTTCGGTACGGTACCGGTATGTACTGCTTTATACCAAAAAACCTTACATTTTAAAATTTTTATAAATTTATTGTTTTAAAATATTATATATTTTAAATTTTTTGTATATTTTTTCGGTATTTCGGTATATACTGAAATTTTCAAATTGCATGTCGTTATCGTACCAAAAAATTCAGTATTGTTTCTGTATCGTACCGAAATCTTCGGTAATCTCAGTATACCGAAAATTCGATATTTTTTCTCACCTAGACATGTTTCCTACAAAATTTATATAATAATTTTTCTCAATTTTATGACGTTTTTTGGAACACGAGGATATTGGGTTTTGTGGAATGTGTTTCTAAATTTTAATTTTCTCGCCAAACTATTTGATTTGCATATATAAATAGTTAAGCCACATATAATTTTTTTTTCTTTTTCGTAGGAAACAATTAGTAGTGGGTTTTTGAAAGGTCTTTTTGCTATGTTTTCTTGTTGGAATATGAATTTGGCAATTGCTTCTTTTAAAAAATGTCAAGGAATATTAATTACTTCCGACTCCATTTTGTGTCATGACGCGCATTTTATTTTATACAAATAGAATTCTTAGTATGTTTTAATATAAAATAAATTAAAAATAACATCGATAAAACGAGTAATACTAGCACACAAATCAAAGTTTTAGGTAGAACTGGTTTTTACTACTTGTATTATTCTAAACCTTTTGCAGAATGCCAGATAAAATTTGTGTTGAAGAAAGTTGGGAAAGTGTTTTTTTTTTTTTTAGTTGAAATCAGATATTATGCATTAATTAAATCAACAGTAGCTACATTCATCAACCACGATAGGTAAAAACCATCCATCCAATATGAACGAGAAGGATGAGATAAAGCAAAATGCGCCAAATAGTGCGCTAACTTGTTTGCATTTCTACTAACATGATTTAATTTTTTAAATCTACCAGAAATTAAAATATTCAATATGTTCAAGACTAACAGTCCTTGATGGTTTCGAGCCTCAGACTTCGACATTACCTCTTTAACAGCATTACAGGAGTCCGAGAAGACCCAAACATCAGAAAAATTACCTCTCATAGCAAGCATCAAACCAAAATGGATAGCCGAGAGCTCTGCCTCCAACATTGATCCTGGTCTACTTATGCCTATGGCTGAGGCAGCAAAAATAATTCTACAATGATTTCGAATCACAGCACCAACACTATATCTAACTGAAGTGAAAAAACATCCTATGTGATAATTAAAAGACCGCGGTTAACATAACAGGTATATACACATATTTTAAATTAAGAGGATGAAATCAAAATCAAAATGAGAAGTAATTAAGGTTGTTTTATCGTGTGCTTAAACTCTAACATTGTTTTTTATTTCATTTAAAAAAAAAAATTTAAAAACTCTAACATCGTAACCACGTTAATGGAGAGAGAAGGAATGGAACTAGACATCCTCTTAAATAAATATTTCGAGACAAATGAGACAAACAATGGATTCACAATAACTGCTTCACAAAATGTACGTATATATTATTAAAAAAATGAATATATATATTTTAAAAAAATTAAACAAATGTACGCATATACACTATAGGAAAAGAAAAATAAAAATGCATGTATACACCAACATTTGTGTATATAATATAAGGCCGTGATTGGTATGCATGATATCTCATAAACAATTGAACGATTATTAAGTGGATGGATCTAATATTCGTGAATATCGGTCGAGTTATAAAGTCGAGATAATCGACAGTTGAACGATTTAATTAAAATTAAAAATTTCTGGAGGCTGTGGTGAGTAAATCTATATAGTATTTACCATCGCAAATGAATAAAATTTTAAATCGTTCGATAATTTCTCAAATTATAATATTTTATAGGGAAAAAAAATTATTTACATCTGTATAGTTAATAGAAGCGTAATTTATCTGCTGAGATTTGCACAGTAAGGTAAAATACTACTGAAAGAAATTCAAAGCAGCAAAAGAATTTGATTTTGAATATCATGTATTGTCCTGTCATTGCCAGCAAAACCCTGAACCTCATTTGTACGTGTATGCATGAGCTCCATACATCCAGATATAAAAGAAAATTTAATTACTTTTTTTAAAAAAATAATTAATAAATAGATATAATGTTAAAGGATTTTTATAAGGGTAAATTACAAATAAATCCCTAATACCCAACTCAACTTTATTCCAACTCCCTACACCTAAAAATATTTGTTTTAACTCCCTAAAAGTTTAAAAAAGACAAAAATACCCCTTCTTCCTTAAAATTCTTCTATTGATCCCCGCGCTTTACAAAATGGTATCAGAGCTTAAGGTTGATTTATTTCAAATACAAAATTTATTGTTATAAAGAAACAAAGTGTTTGAGGAGGAGAATTTCGAAAATTATGAATCCGAACTTAGGTTCGAGAAAAATAATTTACAAGGATTATTCTAATATTTTGGAATATACACAAGAACATCTAACTATTGTTAGATATCCAGAGCCGCAAGGGAATCCTCAGCACCCTCAGGTAAACTTATGATTCAATCTAATAAGTTTATGGAGATAGTACCAGATTCTTCTAAGCTCTCTTTAGATCTTAGAGAAATTCAGAAAACAGTACAAAACTATGGCAATATGATATATTTTGTACCACAGCGAGTTGAAAAAATCCTTGAAAACCAGGAAGAAATTCTTGGAATATTAAAGGATATTCAAACAAGAATTCAGAAACTAGAACAACAACCAGGTTCTAGTAAAAGAACTTCAGGAGGCTGGTTACCACTATCATTTGGTACTGAACCTTTGTTACATCAACAAGGAAAGGCCAGAGTGGTGTCAAAACCTTTGGCTGAAGAAGAAAAGATGATCAATCTAATTAAGTCTGTCTCAGAAAAGAAATTAATCTGATGACAACTCTAGAAAGGATTGGTCTGGAGGATCTACAAGAACTTGCGGAATCTTTCGCAAATCTCAAAGTTGTAGATCTAAAGATGAACACAGCAGGAGGTGAAACACCTGCTATAACTTGGTCATCTTCACAGGGACCACCAAGGGAAAGTGTGGGATCTCAAAATATACATTTGAGAGAATCTCAAACTGATTTCCAGACTGGTGGAGGTTCACACCCAGCGGGAACAAGGACAAGGAGAAATCAAATTCCCTTGCACCAAACCCTCTATGGGAAAACTGTTTTAGATCCTATACATCCTTACGGGGTTATGCATGCTTAACCTTGATGAATTAGATTTCAAAAACAGAGAAGAAATCATAGACGATTGGACATCTGCTATGAGAATTGCAGCAGGAACACTTGATCTCAACAGAGAAGGATTCATTAAACTCCTAGAAATGAGTATTATGGGATCAGTGAAAATTGCTTGGGACATGACTTCGGTAGAAACAAAAGAGTCGGTCCTAGCCGGAGAATCTCTACGCGAGATAGCCGGAAGAATGGCTACCCTATTTAAAGCACAATTTATAGGGGTAGACTATTTTAACAGTCAAGATACAGAGAAAAGGAAGAAATATACTCAAGCTCTGTATATTCTTGAATTACATGACATCTGTCTAGTAGATGAATACATTATGTTATTCACTAAATATAGATGGAATTCAGGAGTCGAAGAAGACATAGCTATGCAGCTTTTCTTCGCAAAAATGCCAAGTCCTTGGAGAGAAATGCTCATAAGGGAACATGTACCTGGAAATCCAGATACATTGGCACGAAGAGCTTCTTTCCTTAAAGGAAAATTGGCAGAATGGTGCCATTTTGCAGCATTACAAAAGAATGACAAACGATTAAGGGGTATTAACAAACGTACTCCTTTGTGTTGTAAGGAAAATGATCTTCCAACAATTATTGGAAGGAAACCACAAAAGCATAGAAGGAAAAGTTTCAGAACTCATCCTTATGCTAGAAGTGGAAGAAGTTCTTGGAAACCAAGAACAGTATGGTCTAAACAAAAAGCCAGATCTTATAAATCTGGACAAAGAAGCGGACCATCAAGGAGTAGGATATCCTCCCAAGCGTCGAGTACACCTCGGAGCACAGGAAGAACACCTACAAAGAAAACTTCAGAAGGGCTCATACACGAGCTAATGAAAGTTTTAAGGACTGTAATTGCTGGACATGTGGAGCAAGAGGACATATCTCGACTAACTGTCCAGAAAATGAAAAAAAAGGTATTAAACGCTTCGATACAACTCCGGATATTGAAGAAGCAGTTTATTACCAAGATCTTATTCAGGTATACCGATTTGAGGACATTGCCTCAGATGAAAGTATATATGAAGAAGAAGAAGTCCTAAGTCGGGAAGAATCAGATGGAACTGAATCAGAATCTGACTGAAAACGAGGTGTTTCGACACGAAACACATGAGGATTTGTCTGGGTTCTTTAGCCATACAACAATATCTCATAACATGGTCCAAAAGATCATGAAAGAAAATCCTAGTCTACAGAGATATCAAGGATTCTCTGCAGGACAGGTAGAAAAGTTCTTAGGAAATCTTGGCCTAAGAAATAGAAAGCATCATCTGATCTATAAAGTTTCTAGAAGGGAAATGGCAATCCCAATGGAACTTACTGAAAATAGAATGGAGATGCAGTTAATTCCTTCTGAAGAAATTAAGGAGGAATTACAAAAACTCAAGATTGAAGTAGCAAGGACTATGTCCTGGATTCATATTGGAGCAATCCAGATTATGATAAAGGCTACTTTTAAAGAAGGTATAGATTCACCCATTGATATTGCTATATGCGATAAAAGAATGGGGAACCTTCAAGATTCAGTACTGGGAACTATCTCAGGAAATCTCTGTGCAGGCAAGATTGTAGGAGTAATCTATCCAAGGATAGCCTATAACTTGGCAGATCGAGATTTCAGTCGAGCCTTGACATTACATCAAAATTTCAAAGAGAAAAGACTAATGAAGGAAGGTAATAGACCATATTCTATTACCTATCAAATCTCATATGCTCTATCTAATACACATCATTCAGAATTGTTTATTAGAAATGAGTTTATTGAGATACCAGAAATATTTGGAAAAGTTGCTCAGGCAATTTATCCAGAACAAGTTGAGTTTCCGGTAATACAGGAAACAGATATCCAAATACAAGACAAATCGATTCTACAAGAAACCAAAGTCTTAGATTGGAATCAAGAAGACTATCTTTTCAAGGAGATAGGATTACAAGCTACAGATGGGGAAAAACCCCTGTTCAAGAAACCCAACAGGAGCTAAAAAGTTTTTCAACAATAGAAAAACTTAGATGCCCAGAATGGTGGAAGGAAGTCGAAATAGTATTTGATATTATGAAACAAAGGAATCAATTTCCTTGTAATACCATCTACTATTTAGAACAACCTATGATAGGAACTTGCCAAGGAATGATCTATGTTGGAGAATTGGAAGTTCATATCACAGGAATTCCAGGAAAAGAATCAGATCAACTGATTCTTGGACTAGAGTTTCTTGAGGAACATAAACCTTGGAAACGTCTAGAGTATGGAATGGAGTTTATGGCAGAAGATAAGATATGGAAAATCCAATGACCACAAGTCCATTCTCCATATACATTCCAGTCGGAATGTTATATGAACAATATAAGGCAGAATATTTTGCTGCTTATATTGATTCAGGTGCTGGTATTTGTACAGCAAAACGAGGAGTTTTTCCAAATAATTTGGAAGAAGAATTACCAAAGATTGCTGGAAGAGATTTTTCCAGAAGAATCTTAATCTTATGTAAAGGGATTAAGATGACTGAAATAATGATTGGCGGTGCTGGGCA
>NC_133313.1:2769864-2791398 GCF_012295235.1 Primulina huaijiensis
TTGGCATGGTGGGACAGAAATCAACTCAAAGCTTGCCTTAAAATTAAGGAAGGCAAAGAGTATGAATTTGTCCGTTGCAAGCCTATCCCAATGAATATCATTGACCAAAGGGATATGCAGATTATAATCAAGGAACATTTGGACCTTGGATTAATCAAAGCAGGAATGTCACCATATAGCAGTCCAGGTTTTCTGGTAAGAAATCATGGTGAGATAAAACGAGGAAAACCCAGATTAGTTATTAATTATCAAGAAATTAATAAGATTCTGGAGTTTGATGGGTATTTTATACCTAGTAGAGAACATCTAATAAGTTGCATACGCAACGCCAAGATATTCTCTAAGTTCGACTGTAAGTCTGGATTTTACCAGATTAGGATGCAAGAAGAAAGCAAGAAATTCACAGCTTTCTCTACACCACAAGGACATTATATTTGGGAGGTATTATCAATGGGATTGGCTAATTCACAGCAGATATTTCAAAGAAAAATGGATAATCTTTTTAAAGATTATTTTAAATTTATGTTTGTTTATATTGACGATGTTTTAATAGCATCTAAAGATATGAATGAACATGTTAAGCATTTAGAGATTTTCTCCAATGTTTGTAAAAAAGAAGGACTGGTTTTATCTGAAAAGAAAACAGTCATTGCGACAAGACAGATTGAATTCCTCGGAATTGAAATCGATGAATCAGGAATTATTCTGCAAGAACACAGTGAAAAAAGTGCAGAATTTTCCAGAAAGTCTCAAAGACAACAAAGTTTTTTAGGAGTTGTTAATTTTGCTGGGATGTTTATTAAAAACCTAGCAAAACACAGTAAAGTTTTTAGTACATTATTGAAAAAAGATGCTAGATTTATATGGACAGATGAACACACAAAAGGATTATGCCAATTAAAAGAGATTTGTAAGAATCTTCCAAAAATGGCTATTCCTCAAGATGAGGATAATCTGGTATTGTATACCGATGCCAGTGATCATTGGTGGGCAGCAGTTCTTACTAAGCTCACACAAGAGGGAGAACAACCATGCAGATATTGTAGCGGTTTATTCTCAGATGCAGAAGCCATAAGATGGCATATCAACGAGAAGGAATTTTATGCAGTAAAAAGGGCTTTTGAAAAATGGTCATTATTTTTACTTGCAAAGAAATTCACTTTGAAAGTTGATAACACACAGGTGAAAGCTTTCTTAAGGAATAGAATTGAATCTAAACCTGAGAAGGCCAGATTATTAAGATGGCAGGCATTATGTCAAAATTATATTTTTGATATTAAGATAATTAAATCTCATGAAAAAATTCTTGCAGATTTTTTAACAAGAGATGGACAGCATTGACATTGATGCTATTATCAAGATGCAGAGGCATTTGAGGGAACACCTTGAAATGCTTCAAACCGAGTTCAACAAGTTGGCTGTAAACGCAGAAGTTGCGGGAAGGCTACAACAAGCCGATAAGAGAATTGTCTCTGATCGAATTACAGGATGTTTACAGGCATATACTCAGTTATGGTCTGTAATGCAAAGGCCTATCCTCCAAGGCATTGAGAAACCATTGGTTTCCCAAATGGAGAGTTTTCGAGTACAGGACTCTATACCTGTAGCGGGGGATTCAAATACCCCTTGCACAAGTGTTAAGTCGGGATCATCTATAGATGAGTCGGCTAAAACAAAAATTGAGACTCCAGATCCTTATCTCGAGTCCTCAAGTCAACCCTTCACCTCGGGGATTGAAGAGGGAGAGATCAACCTTAGGCCTCGTATTGACAAAGGCAAAACTAAGGTTGGTACTAATGAAAATAAAATTTCTCCATTTCAGGTTTACCAACAGAATTGGGAGAAATTAAACACAAGAATTGGCATCAACCCAGCCATGGTTCGAGTTGATGTTGCAGGAAAATATCCTAGGATATGGATGAAACAAAATTCATATCCAAAAGAGGTCAAAGCCTGGTATGAATTTGGGGCTCTTGCCTCAGTTTATACTACTTCGCCCAGCTTCCCGGAAATATCAGCATTACCAAAATGGATTCAGGAAGCTGTTCATGAGACTTGGGCAAATAATGATCATTTGTCTAGAGGAGATGTTTTGGAGCTATATTTTTTCAGTACAGCACCAGAACCAGCAGGAAAAGGCTTACACGAAGCCTTTCATTTTATCAAGCTAAGGAGGCCAGACATGAATTCTCAAAAATTTATAAAGGATCATCCTACTAATGAAACCCCCTTAGTCTCTTCATTTAATGAAGATGACATATCTACCAGGAGAGCATGGGGTATCTGGGTCTGTCTCACGGAGATGGACAAAGTCAAGTTTCCATTTAAGTTTTACCAAAATTCTTTAAATGGATCATTCCTGTTAAACACTATGACAGGAAAAACTACAAGCTTTGCAGAAGACCTATTCGAAAAGAAAAGAAATCTTCTGTGGAACAGCAAGCTGCCGGCCAGTAAAGAGACTCGTCGAAAATTCTGTAATATGGCACATATAGGAAGATGGTCAGAAAACATCTGTCCTGAATGCCAGAATCAGAAAGAACCGGAGTTCGGTAAATGTTTCAAACCGAGATCTGATCGGAAACATTCTACCGAAGCAAGGACAAATGGGGAAGGACCACATTCACATTTTCCTCGAGGATACAAAAAGCCTAAGATTCCTCGACAAAATTAAAAGGGACATGTGACCAAGCTCAAAAGAAAACCCACCATGTGAGTGGAAGGACAGGACCACCAAAAATCGGTGGAAAAATGACAAAGAACATTGGATACCTTATCTTTAAAGATAAAGGAAATCCAATCAAAACAAGAAACTGGACCCAAAAATTCACAATATAAATACGGATAATTTGGAACCAGTAAAACACACTAGAAAATCAAAACTCAAAGATGTATCGAGTATATCTTAAAGTTTTGAAAAGAAGGATTAATTACATGAGAAGTGAAGCTGCTGCTCTCAGATCAATAATTAAAATGTACAAAGAAAAGGGTGATGAGATAACAGCAGATCTACTCCAGACTCATCTCTATTGGTATCTCGGAGAGTTAAAAGAAGATGAGAAGTTGATTGCTAGATTAATAATCTAGAAAAAGACAAGAAAAATATCAGGACCATTCAACCACTACATGGTCCCAAGGCAAGCTGTAAAGGCTTATCAAGATTTGAAGTCCGAGTTTCAAATCCGAAGAAGCCTTCTATAAATAAGGCAGAAAGAAGGAAGTGAAGATCATCGAACATTTTCCTCATTTCTTTCAATCATAAATTGTAATATTTTCTCTTTCAAGTTTATGTGTTTTTCAAGTTCGGCTACTATAAGTAGCTAAGCAAGTTCCTCCTCCTCTACAGGAGGTTTCAATGTAATAATAAATGTTTGTGTTTGAATAAAGAGATCTTTGCTCTAGCCCCTCTCATGTATTATTTTCAAAATTTTATCTTTTATTGTACACCCTAAGGTAGGAAACAAATTAGGGTTGTGCTAAGTGCTGCTGAAGGAATCTGCGTCTGTAACCATCGGTTGCAATCGTGTGGTTGGACTGTGAGGAGCAGTTCGTAAAATACGGTGGATATAACCCGGTGGCATTCTGGTCAAAAAGGTAAAAGATTTAATTTATTTTACGGAAGCATGATGGGCCTTTATGTTTAAAAGAAAAAATCAATTACTAGAATAAAAGGATAAGGGTATTCTTGGAAATTTTAAAATCTTAGGGAGCTAAAACAAAGAAATAAAGGTATAGGGAGTAAAGATAAAATTTAGAAGGGATGTAGGGAGTTATTGAAAGTTTGCCCTTTTTATAATCAGTCTATATTTATAATAAATTATAATCAGTCTATATTTATAATAAATTAATACTTTCGATATAAAAATTGTTTATAAGCAAATTTTATATTTAGTTCTGAATTTAAAATTTTAATGATTTTTTAAAGTTAATACTTGAATTCAAGTATTTGTTTGTGAAATTTGTCTGTTGGCCTTGCCTCAAGAAATTAACGAGTAAAAAAATAATATTATTAGTTTAATTATATTTATATATGTATATGATATATGTCATAAAAACGATATCACAAAGCTATATTCATAAAATAGATCGATTTGTTATATACTTATAGTGGAAAAAATATTTTTGACGTAGAGAGTAATATTTTTAACTAAAATAATAATATATTACACAATATATTTTTAATATACAAATTAATAATTTCACTCAAATCAGCATATATTACACAATATTTTTTCATAGCAGCAATGACAAAAAGTAATTCTTTTAATATGTCGAATATTTTTTACTAGGATAAACGTATATTACACAATGAGTATTACTTTTTTATAATGATCTCACATATCTATATCTATGAGCTAGGTCGACCCGACCAATAAATATAATGAAAAACAACTTTTTTTTGACATTAAAAATTATATTTTTTCATTCAAGTCATAAGATATTACACAATATTTATTCACAACATTACAAAAATTATATTTTTGCAATGAAAAATAATATTTTGAACATAAAAAAGTTATAATTTTTACGAATCATATCTAATCAGAGATCCATGAGATGGATTACAAAGAATGTATATATGTGTGTGTAATTTCACGAATATCATAACGGGAGAGTCGTATATGAATAAACTCAGTAGCCCAACTTAGTACCGATATTAATTTAAGATCTTAGAAACTCTAGCTAATAAATATTTTTCTTAAATAAATTAAAATTAAATAAGGTGAAATAATTTTTTTCTTTTAAAAACAAAAAATAAAGTTTAAAACAAAGAAATCTAAATTGTCCAACAATTTTATACAAAAACAACAAAACTTTTCATAATCGATTATCTATATACGCGTTAGTTGTCTCATATCTTTCGAATAAAATCCCTATAAGTTACATATATGGGCTTGAAAAATCATATCCCTTTGAACTAGTTTTTGGGGTTGAGTTGGGTCTAAGTCTCAAACTTAATATAGTATCAGAGCTCAAGTTTCACTGTTACATGTGTTGGTCTGCCCACAATTGAGCCAATTGTAAACTTCACGCTCCAGATTTCATTCATAGGCGTGGAGCGTGAAGGAGGTGTGTTAGTTGTCCCCACATCTATTGGATAAATTCTTATGAGTTACGTATATGGACTTAGACAATTATCCTCCTTGAGCTAGCATTTGGAGTTAATTATTAGATAAAAGTATCAATCTTAACAATATTTGTATATTTATTTAAAAAATATGCAAGGAGGATGCTTAAGCGTAGGTGGAGAAATTTAATTACAAATTATGTTTTTATCAGTCCAATTATGCAAAAACCGTGTCAGAACCAAATTGACAACATTTGATTTTGTAATTTTCCCAACCTTAATATTTGTAAGGACAATTAAATAAAACAAAAACAAAAAATTAAATACAATGCACAGAGAAAAAAGAGAAACGAGGCAAAAAATGTCAATTTGCACCAAATAAAGCATGAACATAGTACTATTCAAGTACGTATGTGATTATGATTTTCCATACTTTTGACAAAATATACGTATTTGACGTACCTTTTGCAGATTTAGACACGTGTACGGTCAGGGATTTCTGGGGTCCTCCAAGGAAAAGTCAATGGAAAAAGTATATTTTATTTTTATTTGGATATTAATTATTATGCAAATAAATAGCATTTACACGATTACACCTCATAAAAATGGTAAAAATCATAAAATTCATGTATAAAATTAATAGGTTTTTTTTTTACACAATTACACTCATGTATTTTTTTTTTAAAAAAAAGAACATTTAATCATATGATTTTAAAAATTAAACACATATACCACATTTGCAAGAGTTTTTATCTTCGATTTTTTAAAAAATAGAATTTTAAATGCAATTGATTTTACACAGTTTTTTTCCCAATTTTTACATAGGTTTAATTTATCCTTAATTATATTTGTATATAAAAAACCTTGTCGCGATTTGAAAAATCCAAATACTATCTAATTTTATCAATTTCATGTTTGTGTTTATCTTGAATTTTCATTCTTTATTTTGTGTTTATGAGATTTAATTTTATCTTATTTGTAGATTTCAACAAAAGAGAAAAATGCTTAATAATTTGGATATAAAATGATTGTATAAGACTACAAAATATCAAAAGAAATGAAATAAAATATGCTTATATTTTATTAACGTGAGAGTCTTTGAGTTTTGGGAAAAAATATGAGCAAATTTTGATAGATATGAAGTTTCATCTTTTAAAAATAAAATCTCTACAATATTATCAACTACTTGAACTTGACACGAGTTTCAAATATTTGGAGGATTAGGCACATTAAGTTGAGATAAAAAGACGTGAACAAAGGAGCACGCGAACAGAAAGGAGAACATATAGAACTTTACGAGAATAGAAGAGAAAACACAACATCATTTGAACATAAGAGGCATAAGACTACGCAAAGAACGGCAACATAGGGCGGAAGAAAATTTTAATTGTAGAAGGAAGCTGCTAGGATTTAAGAGAGAAGAGGAATCAAACTTCAAAAGAGAAATCACGTAAACCTGCTAAAAATTTCTTATTCATTTCTAGATTTTATTCTTATAAAGTCAAGCATCATGTTCTTGTTTTGTTTTGATTTTATAAAATAAATTTCTTTAAACTAATACTACGATAGCGACAAACGATATTTTGTTTGATATTTAGTTTATTTTCAGCATATTATTTTTCTTGATTCTAATTATTGAATGATGTTGGTTTAATATTTGTTGTTAATAACATGATTACATATTTAATTATATATATGATGATAATCACAAATAAGAATATAATTGGTTAAATCTAACAACAAATACGTCAACCAACACATTGTTAAACTGACTATAGATATTATTTGGTTTCAATATACAGTTTTAGGTGAAAACGAAAATTCCATAAAGATTTTATGCATATAGATTTAAATAAATTCAATTATGTATAATTCGACTGTTAGGTTTAAATATGTTCATTAATTCGAGAAAAATTTTAAATAAATTGAAGATTTCATCGTGATTGTCAATAATTTAATAATTAGTTGAATTTTAACATATGCATGTCAACATAATAAAGTTTGATATTGTTGTGTATCTTATTCCTTTATTCGAAGTTGAATATCTCATTGATATTGAAATATGTTGTTTTTAATTGCAATTATTTTATTTAATAGTTTAGATTAAAAATTTATATATTCTCTTTTTATTTATTTTTATAGTTTATTTAAGTGATAAAAATTATAATAATTAAATATTAGTATCTTTCTGATCGATACTTGGACTCATCATCCATTTCTATAACTTGACTTAATGCACTTATTACTAACCAAAATCGTCGGTCACAATTAATTAACTTGGTGAATTTGGAGATTTAGCAATAAATATATGATGCATAGTATTGTGCTTTAATAATTTTGAATTGGTATCTTATGAAATAGTCTAATGGATATAAATTTGTGATATGTGTCAATCTGATTTATACATACAATGAAAAATAATATTTTTAATATAAAAAATAATATTTTTTCACGAGTTATATCGAATCAAATATTCGTCTCAAATTGATCTATAAATTAATCTCATGAGAGTTTTTATGAAAATTTTAAAAATCAAAAGCGTAGACAAACGAAGGGATTGAACAACCTCGTGTATTATCTAATTTAATTAATTCAAGTAATTTAATGAACCTTCTTCTATGTTTGGAACCAAAATATACAAACATATTATTGACATTTAATTTTTGTCGCGACAATTAAAATATCATATGTGGGAACGTCTTGGGATATGTTATCTATATAAGTAGTTTTATCATTCACTCAATACATGATACGTGTGATGAGCAATGAATTATAACAATTCATCCATATATCATGACTGAATAAGTTATCATAATTTATCTACTCAGCACTATACTTAGTGACGTGAACAAAACTCGTCGGAACTTATCTGTCATACATTTGTAACGAAATTTATCAACCATTTCAAATTTAAATTTAAATTTATCGTCTTACTAATCACTTTTGCAAAATTCGTCGGAAATTATCTGTCATTCGTTTGTAACGAAATTTATCGTTTTACTAATTACTTTAGCAAAATTCATCGGAAATTATATGTCATTCATTTGTAGAAATTTATCGATTATTTCAAATTTAAATTTAAATTTATCGTCTTACTAATTACTTTAACAAAATTCGTCGGAAATTATCTGTCATTTGTTTGTAACTAAATTTATCAATCATTTCAAATTTAAATTTAAATTTAAATTTATCGTTTTATTAATTACTTTATATTGCAATTGTGATTTCCATATATAATATTATTAACTTTAAAAATTTATTAGTTGAGTGTAGAGACCCTAATTACTCATGAAATAAACAAAAATATCATTTTTCAAAAAAAAAATTTATTATTCACTATAGAGTCTAGAGCGAGAGAGAGAAGCTGATAGACTGGGAAAAGAAGGATTATTCACTATAGAGTCGATAGAGAGAGAAGCTGATAGATACATAGTTATATGTTTATATACATGAAAGATTGTTTACAGAGGGACAAGGAAAGAACCATAGGATATTTGCTGAATCTACTCAACACAAGATTCTGAAGACAACTATATATCCAACGTTTCTTTTTGCAGCTAAAAAACTCATCGGAAAGTCTAATTTTTTGGTCAAACCGGTTTCCCGACGATGAACGAAGCCGGTTTCCGGGGTTTTACGGCGCACCACCTGGACCCCGGTGCTCAAGAGTTTTTCCCGGCCATCGGGGTACGTGCTTTTCCACCCCAAGTTTACTGCACTTACCCGCCTCCGGTGTACGAAAACATGGGATACCTGCCGTTACCGTTTGCTTCGGCACCTGCGTATGTTAGCGTGCCTTCCTATCCACCACCGCCGGTTTCTTTGCCTCCTTCCTTAGCCACGCCGTCCAGAACTCTGCTCCTGAGCTTGGTGCCCCCTTGCGTGACTGAATCAACGGTACGGCGTGAACTAGAAGTCTTCGGCGACGTGAGGTCGGTGGAGATGGAGCGGCGGCGTGAGGGCTTGGTGACCGTCCATTTCTACGATGTGAGAGATGCGGAGGCGGCTTTGGTGGCGATTCATGATCAGCACATGCAGCAACAATGTAGGCTGGGGCGCCACTACGAAGCCGTGCTGAACAATCCTATGGGTTTTGTGGCGGTTCCGCAGCCGTTGCCACCTCCGGCTGCGCTTGGCCTAATTTCAGGACAAGTCGTGTGGGCCCAGTTTTCCACTCCAGTAACTTCGTCTCTTCCCGATGGAAACAATCAAGGCACACTTGTTATATTCAATGTCGATCCCGTCGTTTCGCCTACTTATCTCCGACATATTTTCGAAGCCTTTGGTACGATAATACGTGATTCATCTCCATTTTAGTTTAATAAACCTTAATTTTTCTCTGCAAGATTCTTGATTGGGGAGATTATTTTTCGTGTTAGTTTGTCTGTACAAGTGTTCATTGGATGCGTTACAGATGTTAATTTTCAGGTTGTAATACTCAAGATTCATGAGATCTCATCAGATTTTTGTGGGGCAAATTCTTGTTTGAGTGTTCTCCTTGTTTGATGGGTCGTTTTCTTGACTGCATTTATGTGGAAAAAGAAATGTCTTTTGTGGCATTCTAAGTTGACCCAAGATAATTAAACCGATTGTACGACGAAACTTGATTTTTTTTATCATTTAAATTTTTAATGCATTATGCTATTTTGTTATGACTTGCCTTGAAGGGCCCATCAAGGAACTGAGAGAGACGCCAAGGAATAGGAACCAAAGGTTCGTGGAGTTCTATGATGTTCGAAATGCCGCAAAAGCAATGGCAACTATGAATGGAAAAGAAATTTGTGGCCAACAAATTGTTATTGAATCAAGTCGGCATGGTGGCCAGATCAAGAAATTTTCCAAGTGCCGTCCTCAAAATGGATTGATCAATTCTTCAACCAATAACCACACGTCATCAAGAAACTTGCTGCCATCGTCGTCCCCGTCAACTCCCCCTCCGCCGCCCACACAGCGGAGATTCTCCGCCCGGTTTGCACCACCGCGTAATTACCAGTCTAAAGTAACCCCGGGCGGGAGCAAGAGTTCCCGTGGATCATCACTTCATGGATCAATGGCCAACATTTGCATTGGTGAATGTGATCCGGAGAGTTCAAGCATAAAATCCAAGTACAAGAAAAATATATCCTGTGCTGGTGGTGGAGGGAATTCCAAGCCGGAAAAGGGCGGCTGCAAGCCGTGGAAGGGCGGCGAAGGCGGCGGCTGGAAACAGGGAAAAGACTACGATCCTCGTTTCCTGATAAAAGAGGAAGCAATAATGGAATCGAACTATAGTGATTCTAGAACTACGGTCATGATCAAAAACATCCCCAACAAGTACAGGTAATCATCGTCTTGTCTTTCATGCCCCGAGTCTGGTTTGCTTGCTTGTTTAGCCAAAATATTCTGATTTTACCATTCCCATATCCAATAATATATATATATATATATATAATATTATATTGTATAATTTGAGTTCATACATATTTTTTTAATATAATTTTCAGTCAAAAGCTGCTGCTGAACATGCTGGACAATCACTGCATTCACTGTAATGAGCAGATTACCGACGGCGATGATCAGCCGTTGTCCTCGTACGATTTCGTCTATCTGCCTATCGATTTCATGTAATCTTCTCTCTTTTTGATCATTTTGAATACTTTTTGAAAGGAACTGTAATATTTGAATTTTCTTTATTTATTTATTAGCGTAATATTTTCCTGAATTTCATGATCCATCTGGTTTTTAAGCAACAAATGCAATGTGGGATATGGGTTCGTGAACATGACTTCCCCGGAGGCAGCACTGAGACTGTACAAGGCATTTCATCATCAAAGCTGGGAAGTCTTCAATTCCAGGAAAATTTGTGATGTCACCTACGCAAGATTACAGGTATATAATTGTTTGTGATGAAGTTAAATTATTAATTATTATGTCAGTAGTTAAATGATTATTTGCAGCATATATTTGTAAGATTCTTGATTTTGTGTGGGCATGGATGTAAAATAACTACATTGAAAGGGGTTGGAAGCATTAAGAGAACACTTCAAGAATTCAAAGTTCCCCCAAGATGCGGAGGATTACATGCCAGTGGTGTTCATGCCGCCTAGGGACGGGCAGAGATTGACAGAACCGGTGCCAATAATTGTACATACCGCCGGATACCCAACAACAGCTCCTCCCTCTACACCGTCTACTTCCCTCAGCAGTTCAAAGCATGATGAGTCAGAAGAACCATCCACTGGATGGAATGGCTATGGAAGCTCCTACGAGGACGAGGACGTGGGCGAGGGCGGCAGCAGCAATCTTGGTGGAGAACAATGAATAACAGTAAGGCCAAGTGAACGGAGACGGTCGATATGCATGAATGAACCACCCCCGGCTTATGTTCTTGTACAATAATTACTTAGATTAATGTTTTTGTATTAGTTAGAGTCGTATATCTTCCTGCTTGACTACTTTGTTGCTACCCCGTTAATTATTTTACAAAAAAACTGGAAAAATATTGAGTTTAAGGTTTTTATTGGTATTTTTTTATAATTATTATTATTATTATTATTTGTAAAGCTGGAAAAGGGTGTGTTCATTTTGGGAAAATCTGCAGGGTAAGAAGAATGCATGCAACTAGAAAATTACATACGAATTCCTATTTGTCCGTAAGCAAAATAAATTGGAATAAAAAAATAATAACGAAATTAATATTATCGAGACGTTGGATTGAAATTGCAGCCCAGGCCGATGGCTTCTGCTCCAGTTTCTTGAAATAGTAAATCAAAGCTGAAACAATGTCAAATCATAAATAAATATATACTAGCATCTTTATTTTTACATACGTGTGTTTTTTTTTCAAAGACGGAAATATAATGAATAACTTACTTCTAAATTCTTAAAAGATAAAAATATTTTTATACTCTTTTTATTCACACAGTGAATAGAAAAGGATAGAGAATATTGAAATTATTATATTAATATATAATATTTGAATATATATATATATACTTTTATGATATGTGAGAATGTGAGATTAATATATTATATTTGAGTATATATTGTTTTATATCTGGTACGAAAGAAAAAAATTTTAGTATAAAATTACACAATTTTATTAATATCGACATTTGATTGATCCGTTTTGGTAATCAAATATCATATATTAATATCATATATGAGATAATTGATACTCAAATATAATATATTAATAACAAATTTTCAATATTTTATAACAATTTTCAACCGAAAATGACGTGTCATTAATAAAAATACTCGTTATACATGTTTTTGTACTTAAAAATTCATATATTAGTATCAGATTTGAAATAATTGATACTCAAATATAATATATTAGTACATATTTTTAATATTTTGTATCGATTTTCTTTTTAATATTTTTGAAAAAAACATGTGGGCACAAAGAATACCAAAAAAAATCAGATAGTACATACACATTTTTTTTTTTTTATAGAGACTACTCAAACTCAAATTGGAATTTAAGGATTTAAAGACAATTCACCCAAAAAAACTAATAGCAGGGGTAATATAATTTATATAGTTTTGTGTTTTACAACTAATATTAAATTGGAAAAATATAATTGTTGAATTTTACCTTTAAAAACAGGAGATGCGGGTTAAAAAAAGGACGGTGTCAAAAAAGTTGGGTATTTTAAATACACAAAAACTTATGGGACGTGTTAATTTTATGAGATATAGCCTGCACCTCCCTACCAGGCCCTTGCCTCTCACCCTCACCCATACACCATCTCACCAACAGCCGCACGCCCTCGCCACCTTTCTTTCGCCTCCCCTGCCTCTCGCCCGCACGCCCTCCTTGCGCAGCACCTCGCCTGCCAACCCCGCCCATCGCCAGTCTGCCTTGCCAACGCCCAGCCTATCTCCCTCGCCCTTCGTCTGCGCCGTGTGCCTCGCCTCGCCGCCCTCTTCTCCGCACACTCGGCTCGCCCTGCGCCTGTCTCGTCCTCGTTGAGGGCTCGCCCCACATTGCCCCGCCCCTTCTCGCCCAGCCGTCTCCCTTCCTCGCCCGTCTCCTCTCTCTCACCGAGTGCTCGCACAGCCGCCTCGCCAGGTAAGCAGCCTCACTTGGTTCGCCTCACGCAGCTGGCACCCTCGCCCTTCCCCTTTACTCGCAGCCTAGCCTTCCTCACAGCCTTGCCCTCGTCCTCTTGCCCAGGACCTCGCCCAAAGCTCCAGCTTGCCCGGAACAAAACTTCGCGCTCGCCCCTACCAGCTCGTCCGTACCAGCTCTCGTGCTCGCCCAACCACCAGCTCTTGCCACACGTCGGTCCACGCTCGCCCAACGTCGGATCGCCCAACGCTCACCTAGCCTAGCCTCGCCCCAGCGCTGCTCCACGCTCGCCCAACGCCAGCTCGCCCCACGTCGCTCCACGCTCACCCAGCGTCGGCTCGCCCAGCACCCACCTCGCCTAGCCTCGCGTCAGCGCTGCTCCAAGCTCGCCCCACGCCGCTCCACGCTCGCCCATCGACACAAGCTCGCACAGCCGCTCACCTCGCCCCACGTCGCTCCACGCTCGCCCAGCGTCGGCTCGCCCAGCACCCACCTCGCCCCAGCGCTGCTCCACGCCAGCTCGCCCCACGCCGCTCCACGCTCGCTCATCGACACAAGCTCGCACAGCCGCTCACCTCACCTAGCCTCGCCCCAGCGCTGCTCCACGCTCGCCCCACGCCGCTCCACGCTCGCCCAACGTCGGCTCGCCCAGCGCCCACCTAGCCTAGCCTCGCCCCAGCGCTTCTCCACGCTCGCCCAACGCCAGCTCGCCCCACGTCGCTCCACGCTCTCCCCACGCCGCTCCATGCTCGCCCATCGACACAAGCTCGCACAGCCGCTCACCTCGCCTAGCCTCGCCCTAGCGCTGCTCCACGCTCGCCCCACGCCAGCTCGTCCCACGCCGCTCCACGCTCGCCCATCGACACAAGCTCGCACAGCCGCTCACCTCGCCTGGCCTTGCCCCAGCGCTGCTCCACGCTCGCCCCACGCCGCTCCACGCTCGCCTAGCGTCGGCTCGCCCAGCACGCTCGTCTAACCCCGCGACCTGACCGGGCAGGTCGATCTCCGTAATTTTCGCAGCGGCAAACATCGTTCGCTCTCGTTAAATCAAACAAAATTGTCTAACACAGTATGCCCTTATCGCCCCCATCTTCAAGGTATTCTACTAAACTCTTGAAGAAAAATAATTTACACTTCCTCTTGCCCTTGACTCTTCTGCTAAAATAGTCCTTACTAGGAAAAATAAAACTTCAACTTCCTCACCTTCTAAATCCCCTGCTAGACGTTCTGTTAGCGGGAAAATAAAACTTTCATCTCTTCACCATGTGACTCCTCTGCTAGGTGAGGTCTTAGCAGGAAAAAAATTAATTTCCAACTCCTCACCCTCTGACTCCTCTCTTGGGCTATACCTTAGCAGGAAAATAAAATTTCAACACCTCCACCCTCTAACTCCTCTGCTACGTGATACCTTAGCAGGAAAATAAAAATTTAACACCTCCACCCTCTAACTCCTCTGCGAAGTCGGGCCTTAGCAGGAAAATTTAATTTTTATCCACTCCAGCTCTGCACCTCCGCTAGTCGATGCCTTAGCAGGAAAATAAAAATTCACAACCTCCACCCTCTAACTCCTCTGCTAGGTGATACCTTAGCAGGAAAATAACAATTTAACTCCTCCACCCTCTAACACCTCTGCGAAGTCGGGCCTTAGCAGGAAAATTTAATTTTTCTCCACTCCAGCTCTGCACCTCTGCTAGGCGATGCCTTAGCAGGAAAATAAAAATTCACCACCTCCACCCTCTAACTCCTCTGCTAGGTGATACCTTAGCAGGAAAATAAAAATTCAACACCTCCATCCTCTAACTCCTCTGCTAAGCCGGGCCTTAGCAGGAAAATAAAAACTCAACACCTCCACCATCTAACTCCTCTGCTACGTGATACATTAGCAGGAAAATAAAAATTCCTCACCTCCACCCTCTACCTCCTCTGCTAGATGATACCTTAGCAGGAAAATAAAAATTTAACACCTCCACCCTCTAACTCCTCTGCTAAGTCGGGCCTTAGCAGGAAAATTTAATTTTTCTCCGCTCCAGCTCTGCACCTCCGCTAGGCGATGCTTTAGCAGGAAATAAAAATTCACCACCTCTACCTTCTAACTCCTCTGCTAGATGATACCTTAGCAGGAAAATAAAAATTCAACACTTCCACCCTCTAACTCCTCTGCTAAGCCGGGCCTTAGCAGAAAAATGTATTTCTCCTTATCCACTCTTCACCTCTGCTAGGCGATGCCTTAACAGGAAAATTTAATTCTCCTCCTCCACTCTCTAACTCCTCTGCTAGACGATGCCTTAGCAGGAAAATAAAATTCTTCTCCTCTACTCTGCTCCTCTGCTAGGCGATGCTTTAGCAGGAAAATGAAATTTTTCTCCAACCCTCACCCTTTAACTCCTCTGCTAGGCGATGCCTTAGCAGGAAAATGAAATTTTTCTCCAACCCTCACCCTCTAACTCCTCTGCTAGGCGACGCCTTAGCAGGATAATGAAAATTCTTCTCCACCCTCACCCTCTAACCCCTCTGCAAGGCGATGCCTTAGCAGGAAAATAAAATTTTTCTCCAACCATCATCCTCTAACTCCTCTACTAGGCGACGCCTTAGCAGGATAATAAAAATCCAACACCCTCACCCTCTAACTCCTCTGCTAGGTGATACCTTAGCAGGAAAATAAAAATCCAACACCCCCACCCTATAACTCCTCTGCCAGGGGATACCTGTGAGGCCCATTTACTCTAATGACAATTAATGATCAAACAATAATTGTTTGATTTAGATTTACAGCGGAAATGGTTTAAAATAATTTAAAACGGACCTCAGGGCCTAGAAAAATTTCGGCATGACCTCCCCGTAAATAGGACATCCCGAAAAACTCAAGCAGCAATTTATATCAAAATATACTCCAACTAGAGTCATTAAAACAAAACCAAAATCAACAACCTGAAGCCGCACTGGCCAGGACTAAACAGAATTTAAAACTTACCAAATACTCACCAGATCATACGAACCACAGAATCGACTCAGAACATCATGAAAAAAACCAAATATCACTACAAATACACGGGGCATCTCCCCGGCAAATAAACTACAATACAAGACTAAAACAAACCCCAGACAAACATATAGACTAACTGGGAGACTCCACTGAACAGAACCAAGCAATCCAACCTCAATCCCGAGCTCCACTGGCGGAACCTCGGCCTGATGCTGCAAAACGACTCGGGAGATCTACCATGGTGCCCAATAGCAACCACAGCAGCCCCCCAGTAAACAACTGAGGTTAGGATTCTGGTATGAAACAGTTCAACAATAACAACAATAATCATAAATCATGCATAATCATATAATAAAATGTAATATGCAATGCATGAAAGGCTTAACGAATAACCGGGATAACAGGAGCCAACAAACGGTACGATAACAACTGGAATAATGCTCGAGCAACAACACAGGGGAGCTACATCGTCATGCAGCTAAACCGCCCTGCCAAGTATGCGAGGTATGCCAAGCTGTGCTGAATAACACCCCTGACTCGGCCTCCATACAGCTGATACGCTATAACAGGATGGCACAATAGAACGAACTAGATGACACAATCCCAGCGCTCACCTCAAAAGGCTGCACTAACCACGGAATTGTTCAATCACATCTATGGTTTCATGTGTATAGGCCTATCAGCCACACAATGATCCCGAGATAAACAACAGTGACAGATAACAACAATGGGCTAACAAGAACGATAGGGCTCAACATGAATGTCATAACTGTATGCCCGATGCTAAATGCCAATAATATGTCATAATAATAAACATAGATCACAACGAAGGCATTTAACAATTTATAACAGTCAACAAGTCATACACCAGATCAATGTAACACAGAATGACAATCAAACATAATTTATGTTTTACCGTTGTATGTTACCGAGCTGTAACATACCTATAACAACTTGAAACTCCAATATCAACTTCTCTTCAAAACTCACGGCCTAAACAAATCACAATAAGTCGATCATGAAAACTACCTTCCATACCAATGTCCGATTTGGCACAAAAGAGCATAAAATTCGTATCTTGCTCAATATTAACTCAAATCAATATCCGCCAATTGGAAATGAAATATAACTCAAGTATCTAAGTTTCTTTAGTTGAAACCATCTTCAGAATCTCAGTAGATTATTCTCATAATTTTCAAGAACACACTGCTACTTCCGAAGTCGCGGACAGAATCTCATACACCGAGCAGTTCCAGAAAAACAAGCATAACTTGCTCAATTCTTAATGAAATTTAACGAATCTTATATCTTTACGAAGATAACACAGAGATCTACAACTCTTATTTGAATCACAAGTCTAGAATCCGAGCGAATAATTGAGAAAAACTCGAATTACATTAGGTTTCCTGCACAGAACAGTTGCAGAATTCGATTTTGGCACATTTGGTAGAAAAATCATAACAAATCCGTTTCTTATCGAAATGCGATGATTCTAACGACTATAGAAAGCTAAAAAACAGAGCTACAAGTTCTATTTGAACCACAAGTCGAGATTCTTAACGATACACAAAACTTCGAATTTCAGAAGCATAAGAACTGAACTCACCAAAATACTGCACAGAAACAGGCTCACGAAATGGAGCTTTGATCTGCTCGCTTCCTCGCTCAAAATTCGTATTTTATGGCTCAAAACGAAGGTACTGATGTAAGAAAGACAACCTCTCAAACCGATCGAGATTTCGACGCCGGACGGAGGAGATATCGCAACTTTCTCGCAGCTGCTCCAACGGTTGCGGGAATTGGGTTTCTTCTTTCTTTCTTTTTCCCTTTCTTCCTTCTCTCACTTCACTTAAGTTATGTGTGTATGTATATGTATATTTATATATTGTGTATTTGGTTACTAAAATAGTAACTCAAGCCCATTTATCCCGGTCTGTATTTATTTTGCTCTCGCGTGTTGTTTAATCTCTATATGTATTTTATATCGTTAAATTTTTCCGATATTCTAAAATACATATTTTTAACACACTTCTTGAATTTATTTGGCATAAATAATTATTTTAATTTACAACTCAATAATTATTCTAATTATGCCAAATTACCGGATAATTAATTAAAGGGCCTTACAATACCTTAGCAAGAAAATAAAAATTCAACACCTCCACCCTCTAACTCCTCTGCTAGGTGATACCTTAGCAGAAAAATAAAATTCTTCTCCTCCACTCTGCTCCTCTGCTAGGCAATGCATCAGTAGGAAAATTTAATTTTTCTTCACCCAACTCTGCTCCTCTGCTAGCCGATGCCTTAGCAGGAAAATTTAATTTTTCTCCAGCCCAACTATGCTCCTCTGCTAGTTGATGCCTTAGCAGGAAAATAAAATTCTTCTCCTCCACTCTGCTCCTCTGCTAGGCGATGCCTCAGCAGGAAAATTTAATTTTTCTTCACCCCAACTCTGCTCATCTGCTAGGCGATGCCTTAACAT
Organism: Primulina huaijiensis; assembly: GCF_012295235.1. NCBI lineage: Eukaryota > Viridiplantae > Streptophyta > Magnoliopsida > Lamiales > Gesneriaceae > Primulina > Primulina huaijiensis. Next base: position 2,788,454 of record NC_133313.1, read on the forward strand.
GAAAATTTAATTCTCCTCCTCCACTCGCTAACTCCTCTGCTAAGCGACGTCTTAGCAGGATAATGAAAATTCTTCTCCTCCCCAACTCTGCTCCTCTACTAGGCGTAACCTAAGCAGGAAAATTTAATTCTCCTCCTCTCTAACTCTGCTCCTCTGCTAGGCGATGCGTTAGCAGGAAAATAAAACTTTTCCACCCTCACCTTCTAACTCCTCTGCTAGGCGACGTCTTAGCAGGAAAATAAAATTTTTCTCCAACCATCACCCTCTAACTCCTCTGCTAAGCGACGCCTTAGCAGGATAATGCAAATTCTTCTCCTCCCCAACTCTGCTCCTCTACTAGGCGCAACCTAAGCAGGAAAATTTAATTCTACTCCTCTCTAACTCTGCTAGGCCATGCCTTAGCAAGAAAATAAAAATTCTCCACCCTCACCCTCTACCTTCTCTGCTAGGCGATGCCTTAGCAGGATAATAAAAATTCTCCACCCTCACCCTCTAACTTCTCTGCTAGGCGACGTCTTAGCAGGAAAATAAAAATTCTCCACCCTCCCCCTCTAACTCTTCTGCTAGGCGACGCCTTAGCAGGAAAATAAAATTATCACCTCTCACTCTGCTCCTCTGCTAGGCGATGCCTTAGCAGGAAAATAAGAATTCTCCACCCTCACCCTCTAATTCCTCTGCTAGGCGACGCCTTAGCAGGAAAATAAAAATTCTCCACCCTCACCCTCTAACTTCTCTGCTAGGCGATGCCTTAGCAGGATAATGAAAATTCTCCACCATCACCCTCTAACTCTTCTTGTCACGAATCCTATCCAGGGGAACATGAGATGAGAATTGTCCTCTGTCCCAAGCTTTATCATCTTCTCTCTCACCCGCACTTCTCTTCCTACCTCCTCTCTCTGTCCCCTCAACTCTACTTCCTCGTGGTCGCTGCTCCATCCTCTTGTGTCATTGGGCATCTTCTAGATTCACATACTTTTCTGCCCGAGCTAAAAGATCATCATAGCTCAATGGAGGATTCTTGACGAGCGATTTGAAGAATTTGCCTCCTCTCAGTCCCTGGGTAAAGGCACTTATCATGATTTCAGGGGTCGCCGCTGGTATCTCCAGCGCTGCACTGTTGAAACGCTGGATAAATTCTCGCAAAGTTTCTGCTTCTTGTTGCTTCATCCCAAACATGCTCAAATAATTTCTTTGTTGCCTCTTGCTGCTAGCGAATCTGTGCAAAAAAGCATCGGAAAAATCCTCGAAAGATCGTATGGAGTTGGGCTGCAAGGTGATAAACCATTGTTGGGCTGACCTCACCAACGTGCCCAGAAACACCCTACACTTGACTCCATCTGAATACTGATGCAACAGAGCTGCGTTCTCAAACCTTCCCAAATGCTCTTCTGGGTCAGTACGCCCATCATACTCTCCCACCCTTGACTGTCGAAAACTTTGGGGAAGCTCTTCCACCAAAATGGCGAGAGAAAAGGGACTATCCTTCTTGGGCGTCGGACCTCTGTCTCCCAATTGGTGCCTCAACATTCTTTTCTCTCTCCACATCTCCTCCATCTCCGGATTCTCCCCACTTGGGAGGGGGCGCGTTTCGTCAACCATGCTCTAACGGACTTCAACATTTTCCTCACGCTCCTGACGGACGGCATGTTCCTCTACAAACATAGAATCTTGATTCCTCTTCATGGCCTCATCCAATGTCCGGGTGATAAATTGGCCCAACTGTTCCAGAGTCAAGTTCCCCACATTCTCATTGGGACGGGTTTTGCTCGACCCTTGTCTCTTGACGATGTTGTTCCTGTCTCGTCTCCTAATGCGGTTGTTCCTGCCTTGCATCAACATGAGATGGTTCGGGTCCCCTCTGAGGACGCGATGATGCTGAGGTAGCTCTTCTACTTCCTCTCCTGCCTACTATCTCTACGTCTCAACTCAAGTTTTCCCACAGACGGCGCCAAGTGATACTCACGGGAAATTTCGGGTCCGATCCCAACGAGCGTCACTAGTTCAGACGTGGGCTTTAAGATTACCCTGAGCCTGAAATCAAGAATAAGACCGTTAGAAGGGGGCCCAGGAGGGTGTCCTGGCGTAGCTCCTCCGACGCTCAAGTCAGAGACTGAGGATATATGGGGGAGCAGCTAAGGGTGCTGCTGAAAACAATATAGTGAATATCTCAACTGAACACTCAAATCTGTTATTTATAGGAGAGTACCTGGGCCCGTGATGGGCCTTTCACCTTGGTTGGGGATGGGCCAGGGGTCCCACGTCTGATTTGGGCCTAACTTTAGTGGGTCCATCTATGAGATAACAAATAGTAATATATATTAAATCTATATAAAAAATAAGTTGAGTTTGCATGATATTAAACATAATTCTTGAATGATGACACTAATGAATTAATTTGACGTTTTGATTGTCCGTGTATAATAAAATTGTGTTTGGTTAGATGAATAAAATTATATTATTTTAAATAATTCATTTTCGTCACTTTTTTAGTTGTATTTTGTGTATTATTTATCTTAATTTAATCAAATTATTAGTTATTTATTTTACATCAATTAAATCAATTAATTTAAAATTATTACATTATCATTCAAATCTGTCCGTTATTCATATTTATTAATTATTAAAAAATAAATCATTATTGATCATTTTATCCTAAATTAATATATGCTTAGTGAGAGATTACAATGTAAGATTAAAAATTTTAAAATTGTTTTTTTCCGTTCTCTGTGAAAATTAAATGTCTTCGGGCAGGTTTTCTAATCTTGGTGAGACAATGTATCATAGATGTGAAACTCTTCTCAAAAGCCTAAATAATAAATTTTCTTTTGTGAAAAATCTTCTTTTATTTTATTGAAAAATAAAGAAAACGAAAATAAATAATAAATATTTTGTAAAACGATCTCACGAATCTATGTTTAGTTAAATGAGTCAACTCGATATATATA
>NC_133313.1:2791647-2832149 GCF_012295235.1 Primulina huaijiensis
TATATAATTAATAATAATATTTTTAAGATAAAATCTAATTATTTTTAATAAGTCAGATTGCACAGTGTGTAAATTGAAAAAGTTTGGTATTAATTTGGACAAAAACTTGTGTGAAACGGTCTCACGGGTCGTATTTTGTGAGATGAATCTCTTATTTGGATCATTCATGAAAAAATATTAATTTTTATGTTAAAAGTATTACTTTTTATCGTGAATATCGATAGGGTTGACCCGTCTCACAGATAAAAATTCGTGAGACCATCTTACAAGAAACCTAATCATTAATTTTTTATAATAATAATTTAATAAATTTTTGGATACGGAGAGAGACAAAGCCACCAAGGCTTCCACTAATGGGAGCGGCGGGGTTGTCTGGACAAGTACCGTAAGGAAACGAACTCCCCAAAAATGTATTGGATATAAATCAATAAAATATTAAATTAAAAGTAATAATTAATAAATATAAATATTATATAAAGAAACAGACTCATCATCAAACTTTGATTTCGACGGCTGCTCACGGACAATTACTTACCTACTTTGNTATTCGATACGATAAATATATTCGTATCCATGCAACATTGCGGACAAATATTTCTTTTAATTATTCTCATGTAACTAATTATGATTATTATTATTATTACTGTTATTTGTTTTAAAAAATAGCTCAGGTTGAAATTTATTGGGCTTATTTTAAAAACAAAATTGTAAAGATAATATTCAAAAAATTATGAGCAAGAAAGATATTCATCAACCATTGAATATATAAATAAATTGAGTTGATTTCTTGTGAGACATATCGGTTTGATTTATGATTATCATAAAAAAAACCTTTTTAACATAAAATTAATAATTTTTAATGAGCTGGTTTGAGTTGAGTCAGATATATATTTCATAAAAAGATGAATTTTTGTGATAAATTAAGAGTGAGTCTCATGTGAAACCGTTTCACGTATTTTAATATGTGATACAGGTCAACCTTACCCATATTGACAATAAAAAGTAATACTCTTAGCATAAAAAGTAGTACTTTTTTATGGATAACCCAAATAAGAGATCCGTCTCACAAATACGACCCGTGAGACCGTCTCACACAAGTTTTTGCCTAAATTAATAGGTTTGATAACAATATTATATATGTTTTGTTAATGCGTTGGCAAATTGGAATTTGTAAAATTGAGAAGAACGAGGTTTCGATTAAATTTAATGTAAATATGATGATTTTGTTATTAAAAAATAAATAAATAAATTTGACCAGTACTGTATATACGTAAAAGGAAGGGTCAAACGAAGTAATGGAAACTGTGGGAATCGGCATGGCGTGCTCTACCTTCTGGGGATCAAGGCCACACGTTTGCCAATTTTCTAACATTTAATCATAAAATAAAATAAAATACTGAGGCCAACTTATTTAATAATAACCACTTATTTACCCAAATTTTATTTTAATCTTGATTTTTTTAAAACTATATTGATATTTTGATGAATAAATGAAATTTTTTAGACGCTTTTACCTCATTCATTTTTTTCTGATACAAAATTATCATTTACAATTCATAAATACATCATAAAACACTATCTTTTACAAACAGTCTAATAAGAATATTTTTTTTTTATATTTTATTAAAAAAAACCAGCATCAAAACGAATTATTTATCTACCAATATTTTTTTTAAAAAAAATACGGTTTTCACTTATATTTTTAAACAATATATACTGATATTCTCACTCCTTCAAAATTTATAAATTAATCACTTTTCTACAAAATTTTAGCGGTCAGAATCTTTATAATAAATGTCGCATGTATAAAATAATGATTATTACGTATATGAATCATGATCATGATCATTATTAAATCGAATTTATTCATAAAATTTTGTTGCTGTTTTTAATTTTTATTTGCATAACGATAATGTCATGTATTTTTTATTGAATCAATCATAGTCTTATAATTATGTTTTAATAATAAATTTTATTTTTATTCCTTGAAAGTATCTAATTAAAATATTAAATTGCTAATATAATCGTTAAATTTTAATAATAACATTTCTGAACATATGTGAATGTCACAAGAATTTTTTTTAACCTTGTAATTATAAAAATTTAAAAATAACTTAAATAATTTAATTACATGATTTTAAAAAAAATGACTAAAATTGATTATTTAAACATAATTACGATATCACAATTGATTCAATAACAGATGAAAGACCGAAAACGTCACACCTCAATGCAAATTGATATTTTTGCCTTTTTAAGTTTTTACAATCATATTTTAATATGGGCTTAAATTGAAAAATGAACCTGACCTTGTGATCTTAGGCCCATGAATCTGTCCTGCTCTATTTTAAGTACAGAGAATAGAACTCAATAATTGCATTCACTTTTGGATTGGAGAATGATATAATTATCTAAAACTTTAAAAATTATAGATAAAGATAAATAAATACAAGATATATAAGTTAAAATTTTACTAATATAGGGTTTATCATATTTTTTTATCAAATAAAAATTAAGTATTTTTGTAATTTGGTAAGGGTATTTTTTTATCACAAAAACTCTTGTGAGACGGTCTCACGTATCAATTTCATGGGTCGAATATCTTATTTGGATCATTAATGAAAAAAATATTACTTTTTATGCTGAGAGTATTACTTTTTATTGTGAATATCGGTAGGGTAGACCCGTTTTATAGATAAAAATTCGTGAGACCGTCTCACAAGAGGCTTACTCATTTTTTATACACAAAAAATGATAACACCAAGACACACAAAATATTTACTCTAAGACCTCATGTTTTATAACATAATAATAAAAATACACATAAAACTATTATTTATTTATATTTTTTATCATTTCAAAAATTTGGAAAAAAAATTAAAGGAATATATAACATAAGAAAATATTGGCATGGATGTGTCAAGTTTTATGTTAGTGTGGCAGAATTCAATATATGATTTTCGGGTTCTTCCATGGCAATCCCCCACAGCCCTTCTTTACCATCGACGTCGCGTTGCATCCTTACGTATTCGTGCTCGCCCCATTTAGGACCCCAAGAATTCCTCACTATCCAGTATTTAGTCCCATCTAGAGTCGTCCCGTATCCAACTACGGCCACCCCGTGTTCAAGCTCGGTGCCACAGACGCCCTAAAATCATCGGATGATACACACTTTTATAAAATTTTTGGTCCTGTTGTTGATCTGTAGCGAAATGTTTTATTAGTAATACCTCCGAGTAGAACTGGATATCAGTGCCACCAGCATCGATTGCAACAGATATAGGCTGGTTTGCAGCTGCTTTCATCAGTGCGTTTTCGTTGTTGGATGGTAAGTTTTCGTGCCCATCGATCGTCACCTCGGGTTCATTCATCTGCAAAGTAATAAGATGGAAATCCCAGTTGATTTCTCAATATTTCTGAGAATTTTCAAGAAGAAAAAATGCATTTACTTTGGCTGCATCACAGTTCCCATTTCTAGCTTTGTAAGGATATATATATGTTTTCTGCAGTGAAACCACCGTGTCTTGATGAACTCGTATGCGTCCTCCATGAACCCTTCGCCGCAGCCCGAGTTATCCTTTTCCCGATCACAATCAACCAGTTCTTTCCCGATCACAATGTTGGAGAAAAATTACAAATAACATAAAAGATGAAAATCACAGCGGTGATAATGTGATATTGCCTTAATTTAAACAATAATTTAATATTTTAAAATAAAAATATTCGTCTTAATTTTTTATTAATCACGTTCTCTCCGCTTATATCAAACAAAGATTTATTATCTAAAAATAAAAATAATATTAAAAATAATTTAAATATATTAATATATAATGATACCAAATATTATAAAAATTAATTTAAAAAGCACCCAGGCGACGACAGACGCTATGCGTTAGATAGTCGTCCGTTAATAAAAAAAATTTAGAAGTGTATACAAGTCCGCACGGGATTTTCACAGGCCGAGGTTCTTTACACTAACCGGGTCGAACTAATATTTGACATGGATCTTAGCCCAGCTATCCGTTTTCACAACCGGATCTCTAAATTCCACTCATCAAAGATTATGCAATTAGAGGATTGGGAGGCTTTAACCACTAAGGCATAGTTTGGTACACATGATAATATAAAAATGTGATATATAATATAAAGATAAGTTAATGATAAATAAGACGTAGGATATTATATTTAATGTTTGGTATGATTTTAATACGAGTGATTAAATTTATATATTATATTGTAATAATAAAATTAATCTTATCATAATAAATTTTATAAATCCAAAATTGTTGCTTGAGTTCATATGTCTTATCTGTTCATGCGTCGACAGTGTTTGCATGATTTATTTATTTTTACCTAATTTTATATATTATGTAATATGATAATTGAGCCATTGATTTTGTGAGTCAAGTCAAATATCAATTTTTAAGGTTAATCGAGTGAACGATAAGTTTTAAGATTTGTATATATTGAGGACAAATTAAGTCATTTGTGATGTTTTTATCATTAAATTAAAATTGTCACATCTCATAGAAGAGATATTTTATCCTTGTATAAAATTATTTATCACGGACTCATGATATTATCATGGGCTTTCTAAAAAGATAACAAACGTGAGATAAGTAGGATTATTTATCAATCTCTCTCTTATCTATTATACCAAACTATACCTAAAATTAGATCATATAATTATAAAAATTTCACAATAATATTAGTCATTTGATTACGTGATTATGATGAGTGGACTATATCCGATTCAATAAAATATACAAAATTTAAAAAAAAATCACATCCATATACCTTCATAACTGAAATTGTAGTTTTTTCGTTCATTTGTCGGATTAAAATTTTCTTTATTGAAACTTCAGAAGATAATAATAGATCATAAAAATTATGTTAAGATATTTTATTGAGATTGTCGTGTAATAGAAAAAAAGATTCTAAACGATCACCACCTCCGACAACTTTGAAAGCTACATGGGTAACATCAAACATGTGATGCATATTATATCCTATGTAATTAATAAGTTGGTGTACTTTATGTTATGCAATAATATAATTATTCTATTTCAAAAAATTATTTTATTTTAGCTTTTAAAAAAAAAATATTTTCCATTATTAAAATAATTTTTTGAAAAACTTCTTGAAAATTGAATTATCATGTAAGAGATCAAGTTGTGTTCTTGTTACGGATGCAAATCTAAACATATTTCAAAACAAAATTGAATTCGAAATTTTAAGAATAATATTATATTATTCGAAATTGTTTGGATATGAGCAAAGCTCAAACACATTTAGATATATCCTAAGCCGATTTCTTATAATTCCATTATTTATAAGAGAAAAAATATATATACAAATTTGAAATTCAAACATTAATTTTGAATAAAAAATTACTCCAACGTTATAATAACATTTTACCCATAAATTTAAGGAAAATTGGCCTTCAGTCCTCAGCAGTCGATTTTTTTTGTGTTCAGTTCCTGGATATTTTTTTAGTACCACATTTCTACATGAAGTGTACCACATTTCCACATTAAGTCTACCACATTTTGTATGACATAGTACCACAATTTAGTGGGTAAAGAGTGAACCCAAAGAAATATTTTGATTGAGAATTTTTCACCAACTTCCCCTAAATTTACAACATATGAAATTACATTTTATGTAGAAATTCAAAATAGTACACCCACTAAATATTAATTACATTTTTAATGATACATATACCGACAATAAGTGTCGAGTGCTCTCTCTCCTATGGGAAAATGTATAAAAAATTAATGGCTACAGCTTGCACCTTTTATATACAATGTATATTATTTATTACAAGAGATGGGGGTATATTTTGGTAATTGTATAATATCAATCGGGCAATGCACCAAGACTAAGTCTAAATTAGAGAGAGAACATAACAACATAGATATTTATAAGTCACTTAGTTTATTGGTGATTGTATGATATCTCAGACGGTTTAATGAATTTTTTTTCGTAAAATAGTCAATTTGTTTCATATTTATAATAAAAAAAATAATATTTTTTATGAATTTGGTTGAGTTAAATACTAGTTTCACAATTAAACCGTAAGATTATCTCACGGATTTTTTTTTATATCAATATTAAATATGTAAAAGTATAAAATTTTGTATTGTGTGTATATATAGAAATGGCATATTATCACATTCACGTTTTTGTTGTTGAAAATTTCAATTCCACGAAATCTTGAAATCGATCGACTCACCATGCTAATCATGAGTTACCTGTCAGACTCATTGAATAAGCAGTATAAATACACATTCCGACCAGCACGAGGAACCCATTAGTACATCCTGAGCAAACGTGGAAGCTTCAATGGAGGAAACAGCCAATACAAAGCAGCCGCTTCTCTCTCCAAAAGAAGAAGAGTACGAAGTACTTCCAGTGCTTTCGTCCTACCCGTTGTCCAGCCATTCCTTCGGTTCTTCCTTCGTGGCAGACAGCGATGATATACCTCCGATCGCCGGAATCCACCAGTTCTTCGATGAGTTCCGTGCGGAGTCGAGGAAGCTGTGGTATTTGGCTGCTCCCGCTATCTTCACTTGCATTTGCCAGTACTCACTCGGTGCCATCACGCAAACGTTTGCTGGCCATGTGGGCACACTCGAACTCGCCTCGTTCACCATCGAGAACTCGGTTATTGCCGGTTTGTCTTTCGGCGTCATGGTATGTATAGATTTCTCACTTTTTTGAATTGTTAAACTTGATTCCACTCCGTTTTTAGTTTACTGCGAAAATAAATTCTATAATCAATATTCAGTGTTTAAATCTATAACCTTCAATTTCTAGTTTTTAAGTACTGTATGATATAAAATATAGAAGTATTATTCAATGTTTCGATTGGTAATTTGAACAGCTGGGAATGGGAAGCGCGCTGGAAACGCTTTGTGGGCAGGCGTACGGCGCCGGAAGAATCGACATGCTCGGCGTCTACATGCAGAGATCGTGGGTCATCCTCCTCGCCACAGCGACTTTGCTGATGTTTTTATACATTTTCGCGACCCCGGTCCTGCTACTAATTGGCCAAACGGAGAGCATCTCACTCTACGCCGGGAAGTACGCTCTCTGGATGATTCCTCAGCTCTACGCGTACGCTTTGAATTTTCCGATCGCCAAGTTCTTGCAGTCTCAGAGCAAGATGATGGCGATGGCGTGGATTTCCCTGGTGACCTTAGTCTTGCACATACTATTCAGTTGGTTGCTGATGCTGAAGCTGGGGTACGGGATGGGCGGCGGAGCCCTCGTCCTGAACGCGTCCTGGTGGTTCATAGTGGTGGCGCAGCTGGTTTATATATTCTACGGGAGTTGCGGCAGAGCTTGGTCTGGCTTTTCATGGCAGGCGTTTCATAATCTATGGGGTTTCGTCAGATTGTCTCTCGAATCTGCCGTCATGTTGTGGTGAGTGAGTTTTCAACTCGTTGACTTGGTCAATATAAATATTATGCATTTTTTTATGTGAGCAAAATTGTTTTTTTCCAAAAATAATANCTTTCCTTTTTATAAGAAAGTAGCTTTTGGTATTTTTAAATGATTTTCAGACATATTTTCGTACATGAGCTTTCCCCCCGTCCGATTGCTTTTTGGAAAGTCTGTAGAGCAAAGGAGACTTACAAAATATTATTATATTCGTGAGATTGATTGATTTAATTTATATTTATAAAAAAATAATATATTTGATATAAAAATTAATATTTTTGAAATTGATATATGATCGGAGTAGAGAACCCCAAGAATTTATATCAAATTTTCTCAAATCGATGGTTTATCAAATTTCTTATTTAAGTAATGCACTACTTGATATGGATAATTAATCAACAATAATTGTATAACAAAATGGTGCGTCGTAATTGATGAAAGACATGGGGCAGAATCCTTTCATTTCTAGAAACTGAAAAATCAATTATTATAGACATTATTATAATAATAAATATTTTAACGTTTCAGCTTATTAATAATACCCTCTTCATTATATAAAATAATAATAATAATAATACCCTCTTCCGGTAGACGTGGTTAGATAATGTATATCTTATTGCGTGACGTGAGTTCAAATCTACCTTAAAATAAATTGTCAATTCATTTTAATTTTAAAAAATCGTTTCAAATTTACCATTTTATGCTATGTTCTTAAAGATATTTTTTAAAATTTCGTTTATATGGGTTTTTAATATGATTGTGAAGATAAAAAAAGAATTTAATGAATATTTTATTGATTTGAATGTGGACAGCTTAGAGACGTGGTACTTCATGGCTTTGGTCCTCTTTGCTGGATACTTGAAGAACGCAGAAGTTGCTGTCGATGCTCTGTCAATATGGTAAATATATGTCCCAATATTTTTTTTAAAGTAGATATTTTATAAGTTGATTGTATATATCTTCCTTTTATGGTTGGTTGGATGGACGGACCAAATTTGACGGAGTTATTTCTATTTGAGAAAATGATTTGAAAAATGAAGTTCAAACTTTTGTATTTAGTGAGAGTTTAAAATCCATTAAATTAATTTAACTGATCTATTGAAAACGGAAGGAAGTAAATTTCAAATTTATAGAATTCAAGAAAACTGAATAGGTGATATGTATTTATTTATACGCCTTGTATTCGAGTCTTTTTTTCCCTGATGATGATCTGCCGGATCTTAACGCCACATTGAGATATTGAGGTGTATGATTCAAATATTGTAGAGTAGGTCTCTTTTGAGACAGTCTCACGAATTTTTATCTGTGAGACGGGTCAACCCTATCGATATTCACAATAAAAAGTAATACTCTTAGCATAAAAAATAATATTTTTTCATGGATGACCCAAATAAGAGACTCGTCTCACAAAATATGACTCGTGAGACCGTCTCACACAAGTTTTTGTCAATATTTGTAAGGTTTTAACCTCCCCAAAAAAAAAAAACAATTTAAAATGTAAAATAGATAATTATCTGTTACTTCATGTTTACAGAATAATTTTGACTTTTTGTTGCAGCACAAACATATTGGGGTGGACTGTCATGGTAGCCATTGGCTTCAATGCAGCAATAAGGTAGTCCTGTCTAAAGTTTCATGTTTAATTGTGTGCATTGTCTTGGCTTCATATATACATTGTGTTTTTCCAGCGTAAGGGTGTCTAATGAATTGGGCGCGGCACATCCAAGAACAGCAAAATTCTCGGTGGTGGTGGTGGTGATATCGTCGTTCTTGATCGGCCTCCTCATCTCGATGTTCATCCTCATCTTCCAGAAACAGTACCCTTCCTTATTTTCAAGCAGTGAAGCTGTCAAACAAGTTGTGTACCACCTCACACCATTGCTTGCATTCAGCATTGTCATCAACAATTTTCAGCCTTCCCTCTCAGGTAGTTTAATTCCAGTTTCATATAAATTTTGTTCTTATTTATATCTATATATTGAAGAAAGCATTTTGTGTGTGAATGAATGTAGGCGTGGCTATTGGGGCTGGATGGCAAGCATTGGTTGCCTATGTTAACATTGCATGCTACTATCTCTTTGGTATTCCTTTGGGTCTAATATTTGGGTATGCAATTAACATGGGAGTGCAAGTAAGTAATCCATTATTCTCTCGCGCGCGCGCACACATATATATAGATTTTGTGTATTAAATTATGTATATGTGTTTAAAATATATTTATGCAATTATTGAACACAAGCCCATGTATTGGATTTTCAGGGTATTTGGTATGGAATGATAACAGGAACAACTGTGCAAACAGTAATTCTCTTTTTCATTGTTTATAGAACAAATTGGAATAAAGAGGTATGAACAAATTTAGTGCTTCATTGCACTCACTTGCTTTATTATCCTTATTATCTTTTTATATGATATGGTATAATTAATTTATCTGGATGTGGTTCAGGCATCAGCTGCTGCTCGAAGGATCAAGAATTGGGGAGGGGAATCAGATCCTAAAGGAAACCATGTCTAAAATAATCTTCATTGAAGGATATCTTCAAGATATAATGATTTATGTACTCTGATTTGTTGTGCATCGTCTAGATCAAAAGTTGTTATTTTTCTATACCGGATCGAGACCAAGATTTGTGCACGTCCATGGAGTCAAGGGCGTGTTGCTACCAACATCGATTCAGGATATAATTTTGAAAAGTTCTTAAGCTAGTCAATGATATCGTACGATGGAGAGTTGAGGAATCTGTGACTAGGTCTCGTTTGAGCACGAGCTTTTTGTCCCCTTCACGTTCCATGGGAAGAAATCATACATATTTGTACAAGACTCTGTTTTTGTATCCTATGGAAAAAGTTTATCTTGGGCAAATTGTGTGTGTGTATATATATATAGTTTTGACAAGTTGCATACTTATCATGTCCACCAATGAAATATTATTTATTTATTGGATGTATAGTTTTGACATGTTGCATACTTATCATGTCCACCAATGAAATATTATTTATTTATTGGATGTACAATTTAAATATGTGAGTGACAGATCATATCCAATAAATGAATGATATCTCATTGATGAACAACATATATATACATAATTTTGATTGCTGTAAATCTCAAATGTATACCGATGAGGTGACACTCACCTATTCAATATGTAATTTTTATATGTTTTATCACATCCAACATGTGAATATTAGCTCATCTGTGCTCACATAAATGTGTACGGTGTGTGCTTTGCATCCCCCAAAGCACACCATAATAAGAACATATATTAATTGATTGGTAAAATAAACAATCAAACGAATTATTTTCTCTAATTTTTATATGTTTTATCACATCCAACATGTGAGTATTACTTCATCGATGCTCACATAAATTTGAACGGTGGCTATATAAGTTGATTGGTAGCATAAACAATCAAACGATTTATTTTCTCCCCACTACAGATCCAAGAAAAGCAATCATTTGATTGATTACTCTAAGTCTCTATCAATCCACTTATTTATCTAATTATAGTGTGCTTTTGGGGGATGCTAGAAGTAAGTTTGAGCTTCATGCAAATGGCACAACAATAGGGAGCTGTACCGAAGAAAGAATACAAGATAAAGCATCAGAAATTTACTATACATAACGAGTGGTTCAACTTCGCAGAAAGAGGGCGGCTCCAACCAGACCGATCCACAAAGCTAACACCACCCAGAAGGCCCTGCTTTTCTCGAAACCAATTGGCGGTTTCCACACCAAAAAGTCGGCTAAATAGTCTTTGTTTGATGGAAGTTGATTTGTCGTGGAGCCACTCATTCTTCGGTCTTGGTCCTTGTACTTGTCAGACCAAGTCGCCGCATAACTAATACAATGAACAGAGAGAGAGACAGAGTTAAACTTCATGAGAACTTCATTATATATTGTTTCACTTGAGCTCACTGGATGTGATCGAGATATTGTCGAATAGTTTTAACAAAACTCTCTCGTGTGTAAGCCAAAATTTGGGGAATTCCAACGCATACATGTCGAAGTTGGTTTTGTACTGAGCAACAAATTCACAAAACTAAGAAGTAGGCACCCAAAACCAAGTCAATGAAAAATGAAGGAGAAAGTGCACGAGTTATTCTGAACCAATGACCTCCAGGCTCTGATATTATATTGAAACCACTTTTTCAAAATATCGAGTTTACAAATAGTTTTATACTTCAACAATATGTGAAGCATCCATCTGGAAACGTACAACGATTCGCAAAAATAAGCTCACCTGTCATAACTCGAACCTATTATTGGAATAGTAACCATCTCTTCTTGAGTGATCTTAAGCTTGGGTGCTTGCAATATGTAGCGTAAATTTGCAGCTTGTCGTCAAATGCTGACACTGGGATGAGTCTTTTCTAGCTGCTGATACAAAGAAATGCAATCGGCATGGCGATTCTTGGCCTCGTAAGCCATGGCAAGCCATATTTGTATCTGTACAAATGAATACCACTCAAGCACAGATGATGAATACCAAAAAATATATTTTTGAATAATATAACGAATCTCCAACCTCCCCGCCAAACAAGGTCGACCTGGGGATGATCGTGAGTGCGCCTTCAAGAAACTCGATTGCACGTCTATACATGCCCTTTTCATAAGCTTTTTGACCCAATTGGAACATCAGCTGAGCTGTTTGTCTTCGTTCTGCTCGCTCCCTTGCTACCTATACACCGCATGCCAAAATATTTAATGCTTCCTCAACTAATAGTTTCATCGAGCAAGTGAAAAATGAGCCTTCATCAACACTGAACTTCCTTTTTGAAGAAAGGAAAATATTTCATTTGATGAATAACAAGATTCAAGGGTCCTTCCCATCAACAGCAAACTTCACGGATATCTATACACAAAATGATCTTCAGGACAAGAAGCCGTCTAGCCACCAGTTACAACCTTCATATTTACTCTCATCCGCTATATATTGATTAGAAAAAGCTTTGAAGAGAGATTTGAGATGACACTAGCACTGGGTGCATTTGTAATTCATTATCATTATTACAACTACAGTATAAATTCGTCGGAGTTAAATTTGGAATTCCCATAGTGAAAATCAACCAAACAAACTCATAATTACAACTGACTCAATCCAAATACATCCTAAATAAACAAAAATCAAATGGAAGGAAGTATTAAGATTAGTTAACAAACACTCAACAAAAAATTAACTTATGGACATTATTTTGTGGAGGTAAATGGCATGTTACACCCCTAAGTATACACTTGCACCCAAAAATTAAATTTTGGCACATTACACCCCCTAAACACATATAATTGACACAATGCACTTTAAAGGTGGAATTTTCATCTTAAACTACAAATTAATATGACTTAATTTAAAAAATGAATAAATTTGAATTATCAATCTTATTGTCTACAAACTAAGCAAATTTAACTTAAAATTTAATGAACTAATATTTTCTTGATTAAATTTATTATCGAATGCGTATAATATTCACTTTCTTCTCCATTAATTATTTTTATGTCATCAATTAAAAATATTAAGTTAAAAAATAAGAAATTAAAAAAGTTTATTCAACTCTAATGAATGAACATTATTATAATAAGTATAAAATAATTATCCCACAATCTAGTACATCTTTAAATAACAAGATAAAATAGTTTCAAGTCTTTTTTTTTAAAAAAAATAAAAATTCAGAACAAGTTGGAAAACAATGTTATAAACTACTCATTTTTGTCCTCACATTCTTAAATTAAAAAACTCAGTAAAATGAGATCAAACAGTTTCTTCCCAAAAATTAGAAAAATTTAGCATTACCAGTTTACATGTGAGCTACCCATGCAACTATCATGAAAATCCACTTTCAATCCATCACAAGGAAATCAACTTAAAACCATTACTTTTAGCTTCTCGATCGTGCCCATTTTCAACCCATCATATTCAAAATTTCCGTGATCCAATATATTCAAAGTTCTCTGTTGATCTCCCTCTACTGGTTCGAACTGCTCTATACTGAGTATGGATTTCACAGCTGAGTTTCTATATTCAAAGTTGAGGCCTAGTTTAGAGAGCTCTAAACTATAAATATTTAGGGACATTCCCCCGATTGCTATGTGTAGGCGCAAGCGTCCATTATCCTTTCATACATACCAAGCCAGATCCAAAGATTCAATAACATATTACGAGAACCAGAGCAAACAGCCATTCCTTAGCCAAAAAATAGAACCAAGAGCTAAACTTCGGTAATTGTCATGAAAAAAATGTAAAGAACAAACCTTTTCCAGTTCTTTCTTTACTCTCATCCGCTTCTCTTCTTCAGTCTCTTCCCAACCATTTCTATCGCCGTATTCTACATCAACCTTGTTCTGCAACTCCTCAGCTTTCTTCTCCAGCTCCTTCATCTCCTCAATCTCCTTAACCTTCTTCCTCATCTCCTTCTCCCAATCGAACCCATCATCCTCTCCCAGCTCCTCATCAAGCCCATTCCCGTTGCCATTCTCATCGTCGCTGGAATTCTCGTACTCGACTCCGTTCACCCTCGACTGGTTCGATGTCCTCTTGGTCAAGTGTCGCTCTTTATGATCGAAAACAGATTCCAAGTATGTTGTGGTGACGTATATATCCTTCTTGAAGATGCTCAAAACGGCGTCGGAGGGAAGGAGGCGAGGTCTGAGTTCGGGGACTCGAGGAGGGGATGCGCAGATTTCTAGGAAAGGGGATATGTTGCTGACTACCACGGCCATGGGACGGCGCCGTATTGGTTGAAAGAAACTAAGATATTTGCCAGAAGACTGGAAACGGAGTCGTGCCGTCGGGAGAGATGATGATGGAATAGGAGTGGGGTCTGATGATCGTGAAAGTTGCGGATAATTGTATAATTGAAAATTTTTATTAAATAAATAAGTTAATTTGTGATTTTTAAATTTTGACAAAAACTTGTGTCAGACGGTCTCACGGATCGTATTTTATGAGACAGATCTTTTATTTGGGTCATCCATGAAAAATTATTATTTTTTATGCTAATATTATTACTTTTTATTGTGAATATCGGTAGGGTTGATCCGTCTCACAGATAAAGATTCGTGAGACCGTCTTACAAGAGATATACTCCTAAATTTTTTAAAATTTCACCCATATAACGAATGTCGTGAGTGGTTTATTTGCATATGACCTGACTACATTATCCTTTCCTTGTCAAATAAATTTATATTTATTCTTCTTTTCCATATCATTATTGAGGTATAGAGTTTAAGATAACATCAACAATAGAGTCACAAAACAAATGTAGAAAATCAAACTTGAAGTCCAGCTTGGATTTAAGATATCCGAACTTGTCACCGTGTTTTTGCAAGATTTCAGATGATATTTGAGTCGTGGTATCCGAGAAGACGGTGTCAAAAGGAATGCTTTATTATAGTTGTGTAATGAAGCAATGTGAGTTTTTCTTTTGGTATAAGCCCGAAAGCTTTTGTTTGTTACCAAGTGAAGGTGAAGGTGGATCAATTGGTGACATTGGTATGAGTTACAACAACTACGGTGGTGTGGAAAGGCAACCTGAGGAGGGTGAGGTAATATCTAGCTAGGATGCATGAGACACGAAACAGCAAGTTGGAGACGAATATGTTCATGTTAGTTGGGTTGCTTGTGTGCTTTCCTCCTGGTGCTCATTGTTTTGTTGTTCAAGTAAGTTGATGTTTTTGTAGTTCGTTGTAAATTTTGGTTAGGCAGATGATCTTTTGTCATAATGCATGTGTAATTTCTTCCATATTTATGTGTATGATTTGTTATGTAAAATGACTTGACTTTGCAAATGCATTCCGACTACTCGTTTGAGTTTCTTTCAACATTTGATGAACTCGTTTCGAGTTTAATTCAGAACCACCGAACTTAATATTCGTTCATTAAGCTTCGTTTTTCTTTTCGAATTTTTCCAATCAAACACATTGATTAATTTGCTTAATTTTCATTCATTAAGCATCAAAATTTTTCAACAATCCCCCACATGAATGAAATTAATGCATGAATGCTCGTGATGCATAAGAGAGAGTATATACGAAAAATTATCACATCAGGAGAGGTGGTTTTTGGCTTTGAACCTTCCTTAGTAGAATACAATCGGATTTACTAGGCCACGAAGTGAACGTGATGTCTTGAACTTCTTGGCGGTTCATGTAAACCCAGACAACTGTACCCACATGATAACCTTTCTTCCATTTCCATTTTGTTTTATCGGTTGTGTCCGTTTTGGCCATGGAACACATCTTGGCTTCATACGTGTTTCATCGAGGCGGCCCGTCCTCACACGTACATAGGTGATCTCCTTGTAAAAGGGTATCCTACTTACCCCGCTTTTGCAAGCTACGGAATCATTAAAAGTACAATACTTAACCTCACTACCTTTGTAGGCAACTTCACTCATCGTCTTAGGAATGAGGAGTGATTCCTCAAGTTCTCATAATTTAGTTGTCCCATTGAACCAAGATCTTGGGATCTCCAATCAACAAGGTTGGGTTGCCATTATGAAAACTTTATTTGGTAGGTTTTTAACCCATTCCTCTTGACAGACAGTACATTTGATCTCTATTTAATGCTTTTGTAAGCGGATCCGCTAAGTTATCCTTTGATTTAATATAATCAACAGATATAACTCCATTAGAGATCAACTGTCGCACAGTATTATGTCTTCGACGAATATGTCGAGACTTGCCATTGTACATACTGTTTTGTGCCCTTGCAATTGCTGACTGACTGTCGCAATGTATCATGATTGCTGGCACTGGACTTGTCCAACACGGAATGTCCTCTAGAAAGTTGCGAAACCACTCAGCTTCTTCTGTAGCTTTATCTAGCGCTATGAACTCCGATTCCATAGTAGATCTAGCAATGCAAGTTTGTTTCGATGACCCCCAAGAGACTGCTCCCCCACCAATGCTAAATACATAGCCGCTGGTGGATTTGGAGTCATTGGTGTCAGAAATCCAATTTGCATCACAGTATCCTTCAAGTACTGCGGGATACCTTGTGTAATTTAGTCCATATTCTGAGGTGTGCTTTAAATATCTAAGCACCCTTGTAAATGCCTTCCAGTGTGCATCACTAGGATTACTTGTAAACCGACTTAACTTGTTAACCGCACAAACGATGTCAGGTCTAGTACAGTTAGTAATGTACATAAGGCTTCCAATAATTCTGGAGTATTCCCGTTGGGAAACTGGTTCTCCACGATTCTTTGCCAAATGGACATTTACGTCTAAGGCGTTTTTTACTGGGGTAGAGTCATAAGCGTTAAACTTTTTCAACACTGTTTCTACATAATGAGACTGAGATAGGACTATTGCTTCTGGAGTTCTAAAGATTTTAATCCCTAGAATTACATCAGCAATACCCATATCTTTCGTATCAAAATGTTTTGTCAACATTTTCTTTGTACCCTTAATCAACTCTTGGTTATTCCCCATTATTAGCATGTCATCCACATATAAACATACTATTACATAAGATTCTCGAGTGCCTTTAATGTAAACACATTTGTCACACCCATTAATCTTAAATCCATTTGACAATACTACCTTGTCAAATTTTTTGTGCCACTGCTTGGGCGCTTGTTTAAGTCCGTATAGTGACTTAATTAAACGACAGACCTTTCTTTCTTGTTCTTTAACAATGAAGCCTTCAGGTTGCTCCATATATATTTCTTCTTCAAGTTCACCATTTAAGAATGCCGTTTTGACATCCATTTGATGTATCTCAAGGTTATGCAATGCTGCAATAGCAATGAGCACACGAATGGATGTTACTCTTGAAACTGGTGAATACGTGTCGAAGAAATCATGACCTTCTCTTTGTCTATAGCCTTTAGCCACAAGCCTGGCTTTGTATTTTTCAATACTTCCATCAACTCTCATTTTCTTTTTCAATATCCATTTGCATCCCAATGGCTTGGTACCTGGTGGAAGATCCACTAGTTCCCAAGTATGGTTTTGCAAAATGGAATCCATTTCAGAGTTGATGGCTTCTTTCCAATAAGGACCTTCAGGACTAGCCAGAGCATCTTGTATATCCTTTGGTTCATTCTCCAACATAAAAGTATGGAAGTCTGGACCAAAGGACTTTGAGATTCTAGTCCTTTTGCTTTTTCTTGGTTCTTGCTCCTTTGAAGAGCTTTCCAATGGTATAGCAATTTTATTTATAGTTGGATTATGTGTAGGTACTTGACCTTCATGTTCCATATCAAGTTTTCGCTTGCTAGAACCATTTTCTTTCCTCTCTTTACAAGGAAATATATTTTAAAAAAATACTGCATTTCTTGACTCAATTGTCATGCCCGTATTCATTTCTGCATTTTCAGATTTGTGCACTATAAACCTATAGGCACTACTATTATGTGCATATCCGATGAATATGCAGTCGACCGTCTTTGGCCCAATTCGCTCTTGTTTAGGCTTTGTTATTTCAACCTTAGCTAGACACCCCCACACTTTAAGGTACTTATAGGAAGGTTTGTGACCTTTCCACAATTCGTAAGGTGACTTGTCATTTTTCTTGTGGGGTATCTTGTTAAGGATGTAATTAGCCGATAGTATTGCTTCCCCCCACAAGTTTTGGGGTAGTCCTGAACTTATTAACATAGCATTCATCATATCTTTTAGAGTTCGATTCTTTCTTTCGGCAATGCCATTCGATTGTGGTGAATAAGGAGCAGTCGTTTCATGAATTATACCCACAGATGTGCAGAATTCATCAAACGGTACTCCGTATTCGCCCCCTCTATCGCTTCGAACCCTCTTTATTTGTTTGCCTAGTTGATTCTCAACTTCGGTCTTATAACCTTTGAATGCTTCAAGAGCTTCATCTTTAGACCTCAAAAGATATACGTAACAGTACCTCGTATGATCATCAATGAATGTCACGTAGTATCTTTTCCCTCCTCTAGTTTGTACAAACTTTAAATCACCAAGATCGGTGTGTATTAGTTCTAGAGGAGTTGTACATCTTTCAATCGAGTGGTAAGGCGCTTTGGTCATTTTTGCTTCAACACATATTTCGCATTTTTGTGTTGGATCGACGTTGTGTTTAGGCAATAATTCAAGTTTCATTAAACGTTGCAAGGTATTAAAATTTACGTGTCCTAAACGAACATGCCATAAATGAGAACACTCAAGCAAGTAAATAGAACTTTTGTCTTTATTACTTTCAACAACATTTTGGCGTATAGCCTTTACATTCAACTTGAAAAAGTTCTCATCGAGATATCCTTTTCCAATAAAATGACCATTCTTGGTCAATACAACTTTGTTAGACTCAAATACTAGTCTAAACCCATGTTTGACCAACAGAGACCCCGACACGAGGTTCTTTCTTATGTCTGGTACATGAAGTGCATCAACAAGAGTTACTTCCAAACCCGATGTCATCTTCAGTACCACATTTCCGGTGCCCACCACCTCAGATGTAGCGGAGTTCCCCATGTATAGTTTTCTCCCGGTCGATGGAGTGTATGTGGAGAACATCCCTTTGTTGGAGCAAATGTTTCGAGTTGCTCCGGTATCATCCCACCACTCATTTGAGTTTTCAACCAAGTTTGCTTCTAAAATAACTGGAGACAAATCAAGTTGAGAAAAATCAAATGGTACCGACCTTTCTTGAACAACGTGGGCGTGAGGATGTCCCGTCTTTGGCTTCCTACAATCCTTAGCCATGTGATTTGGTTTTCCGCAGTTATAACAAGTGCCTTTGAACTTCTTCTTGTTTGGTGGTTGTTGGCGTTGTTGTGGTTGCTTCTCAAACTTCCTCTTCTTTCCTTGTAAACTCGATTCAACAATGTTCACCCTTGCTGCCATCTTACTTGCCTTGGCCTCGGTGCTCTTGTTGTCCTCTTCTATCCTCAATCTCACAATGAGATCTTCCAATCCCATCTCCTTCCTTTTGTGTTTCAAATAGTTCTTGAAATCCTTCCACAACGGGGGGAGTTTCTCGATCAATGCAGCAACTTGGAAGGACTCGCTTAGACTCATTCCTTCCGCATGAATCTCGTGCAAGATAAGTTGTAATTCTTGCACTTGACTCATTACGGACTTTGAATCCACCATCTTGAAGTCCAAAAATCTCCCAACTATGAACTTCTTCAAGCCTGCATCTTCCGCTCTGTATTTCTTATCAAGCATGTCCCAAAGTTCCTTGGCGGTCTTGACTTGACAATACACATTGTACAATGCATTGTCAAGTACATTGAGGATGTAGTTTTTGCAAAGAAAATCACTTTGGTTCCATGCATCCAAAGCGGCCCTCATGTTGGTGTCCGTCTGGTTTTCAGCAACGGTGGGAGGATCCTCCTTCAAGAACCTTGACAAACTCAAGGTTGTGAGATAGAAGAGCATCTTTTGTTGCCATCTTTTGAAATCTGCACCAGAAAACTTTTCTGGTTTCTCTCCTTGTGCAATGGTTGGATGTTGTGTTGTAGATGATGAAGCCATTGAAAATTCTTCTTGCTAATGATCAAAAACCAAATTCTTCTTAAGATTGTTTGACTGGGGTATTAAAATGTGAGAGAAAAACAAAGAAATGGCTTTGTAGAGGCAAGTGTTGTACACTTTATACTTAAGAAGAATTTTCCCTCACAATGTGCTTGAGTTTTGTGGCAATCTTCTCCCAAGATACAACTACAACTCTTGAATAGTGAGCACTCAAATATTCAAGTTCTTTAACAAGGAAATGAATTGAACTCTCTCTTGAAGAAGAAGGAAGAAGAAGATATGCAAAATGATGTATTGTGTTTGATTTTCAAAATATCAAATATTTAATGTTTTCCAAATGAAGAGACATGATCTTTCATTCATGGGAATGTCCCTTGGCCATGGTAACTGATCACAATCATCAAAGAATGCCAAGGAAATGAAAAAATATCAGAAAAATCGAAGGGACACGAAAAACAGCCGAAGGGTCGCGCCCCTGCACACGCCCGCCTGCGCGCTGCAGAGCGCTCTCGGCAGGCGCGCGCAGGTCCGCGCGCATGTGCGCGCCTGCCACTGGCAAGCGCGCGCACCTGCGCGCGCAAACGCGCGCCTGCCACTGTTCACGCCCGAATTTTTTTTTTTCGATTTTCGTCCCTTACATGTTCCGACTACTTGTTTGAGTTTCTTTCAACATTTGATGAGCTCGTTTCGAGTTTAATTCAGAACCACCGAACTTAATATTCGTTCATTAAGCTTCGTTTTTCTTTTCGAATTTTTTCAATCAAACACATTGATTAATTTGCTTAATTTTCATTCATTAAGCATCAAAATTTTTCAACATGTTATCCCTTAATTGTTTTGATTTGGAACATTAACACACCTTGAACCAAAGAGGCATGAACCTCCAATCACAACTCTTTTTACACACAACAGTTATCCTAATACTCTAATTCTTTTTCAACAACAAATCATTACTCATTCTAACAATATTATTTCTCAACATCTCCCTAAATTCTTGTGCACTTTTGAATTTCATACCAACAAGAAGTTTGAATTGTTTCATATCTTGCCTCTCTTTATAAATTGGATGTCTAGGGCCTTCCTCATCTGATCCATCAAGGCTTATGAGGTCATCTTCCTCACCACTCAACTTCACTCTTTTTATCTTCGTTTCTCTTTCTCTTCTCAACAACCTCACCAACTTTACTATATTCAATATGGCAAAAACTTGCGTGAGACGGTCTCACGGGTCGTATTTTGTGAGACGGATCTCTTATTTGGGTCATCCGTGAAAAAGTATTACTTTTTATGCTAATAATATTACTTTTTATTGTGAATATCGGTAAGGTTGACCCGTCTCACAGATAAAAAATCGTGAGACCATCTCACAAGAGATCTGCTCATTCAATATAACCTATCGGACCTGAACATAAAATCTCCTCAGGTTCGATAGTGATTTCATCTAGGTCCAAAACCAAATCAGGGAGTGAAATATTCTCCTCAATCCAAATAGTTATTAAGTCTAAGTCCGTATATTTTTCATACATATCTGCAACGCCCTGATCTCCTCTAATATATATCAGACCTTGTTCTATTACTATCCCAGAAATCCTATAATAAAAATCGAAAATTCACCAAATTACCACCATAGAGGCCATACAGAACATATAAATCTGTCATATTAGACCTGTCAAAGTTCACTTTCTTGAACTCATGTTCAACTCCCCAACACAATTTTCCGATGTCTAGATTCAAATTTTAATTAGAACCTGCTTTCATACCACACATCAAAATTAATAAAAAAAAATCCATAATATTAACAAGAAGAGGAAACAAAGCTTCACATATTCAATACTTTCAATCATATGACAATTTCGATTTTTTCTTCAAAGCTTGATACGCTGATTCGCGATTTTCCACCAAAAAAAATCGCAACCTCTGCGATTAGGGTTGTGTGCAATATTGATGTTGAAACGACAATGTACACTTAATTTATATAATGAAATAAAAATCATTTCAAAATTAAATATATTTAAAAGAGAGATAAGGGTTTTGTGCCTATTAGAATTTTTCATGAAAACTTTGATCTTTGAGTGGTTAATATTGTTTTGAAGCAGCGGAGACGTGCGCGTGCTCAAATCTGGATTTGGAGTCAACGGTAGTCGAAGCATGATAGAAAATAAACATTATATATNTTTTTTAATTTTAAAAAAAGATTTGGACTACTAAAATTTATTTCATATCTTTTTTATCATATTGTTTTCTTTTGTTATTTGTCATATTCGCTCAATAATGCATATATTTTATTATAATGTTCAATTATTACAATTTGTTTTGACAATCAATGATATGCAATTTTTTATTTACAGTGTTGTTTGATTATTATTCTCTTTCATGTAAATTGACAACAATTTCTACTGGATGTTTTTACTTTCCTAGGCACCTTTAATTTATTAGACATTTATACTTGATAACATATAAAGCACACATTATTATTAGGGGTGAGCAAAATTTCGGTTAAACCGAATTAACCGACCGAACCGAGTCAATTCGAAAATTCGGTGTTCAAATTAAAAAAATTCGGTTAATTCGGTTCAGTTACGGTTTTCAAAATTTTGAAATCAGCTAATCGAATTAACCGATAAAATAAATACTATTATTTAATAAATTTTTATTATTTATCAATTTTATTATATTTTTTAATTTTTACTTTTAAATTTTAAAACCAGCCTTAATTCTAAAGAAAAATCTGTGATGTATGTGATTTTATGTTTTTATGCATTTGTGTAGACTGTAATGTTAAAAAATTACATATATAATTAAAGTTAAATCACAAATTTTTTTAAAAACTAATCGGGTAATCCGATCATCAACCGAATTAATAGATTTTAATTTGGTTCGATTTTCATCGGTTATGAAAATTAATTCGGTCAGTTCGGTTATTGCTAAATATTTCGGTTCGATCCGATTATAACTAATTCGGTTTGGTCGGTAACAAAACAGACCGAATGCTCACCCCTAATTATTATAACAATCTATCATCACATAAAAAGTACTGATGAATTGATTTAAAAAAATATTGATTAAATGTTGTCATTTATTTGCAATTTATAATAATAATATTTTTATTGACTCTTATGACACTTATTTTAATATTTCATATCAACTCATAAGTATAATTAGCACAATCAAATTACTAATGTCATATTGATATTACCTCAAGAAAAATAATATATTTAATTTTTTTAATTGTTTAAATATCTTAACGGGAATATTTGTGTACCCTTATCTTGAGAAAAATTCATTGCATTTATAAAGTTTGAACGATAAATATAACTTTATAATATACATTTAATTTGAAAACTGAATTCATTGTATGACAAACACTTCTTTAATTTCTATTTTTTTGTGTAACCAAAAAGAATTAATAATTTTTCTCTTTTATCTTCTCCAACTCACTGTAAAAAGTTATAAAAAAAATATTTATATCTAGAAAATTATTTTTATTTATTGTTTTTTTTTCTGTATATATTTTGTTATATGTGAACATATATTCTACTTTATCGTCTTAAATTTCACATATATTTAATATATAATTTGTGTATATTGAAGATGAATAAGTTCATTTTGTAGTTTTTTATTACCTGGACTTAGGTTGATATATTAATATGTAATATACATAGATATAATAATTTTTAAATTCAATTTATTCACAATGATTTTTCATTACAAAAGCCAACTCAAAATAATAAAATTTAGGATTCATAATTATTTTAAATATGATATAAAAATAATATGTGGAGATTTTTTTTGACATTTTAGTTGCAAAATACAGTGATAAATGTATGTAGGTGCACTATTTCATTATGGCAATTATAACTTTATTTAAATATCTTATTTATCACTCAATGATCAAAATTTGTTTATTTCTTATTTTGATTATCGACAAATCCAATATTTCATTTAAATGTTTTTGTTAATAATATTTACATGAGTTTTATTGTATATTTATCCAATTTGAAAGGGATAAATTATAATTCAATATATAATAATATTTGAAAATTGTAGAATGCTTCTAAATTTAAAAATCGAGTAACATGTAAGGGATCAAATCAAAACTAAAAGTTGATGCAACCTGTTTCTTCTAGCTTTACAATCGAATAATATAGGATCGAACGTTTGTCGCTTTACTAAAAGTTATAAATGATGTTAACTATGCAAGTCAAATCTTTAATTAAATCATACAACAGCTCAAGCGCCTACCCATCGTGGACAATTATTGTACCAAACAATCTATCTCCTAATAATTGCACCAATTGCAATCAATGAAAATCAAAGTCGCGATCTTGGCTCTGATACCAATTGTAGGCTCAAGCGTTTACTGTTTTATCAAAACCTATAGGTTATGGTAACAGCGCAAATCAAATATTTTAAATAATACAACAGTTGAAGCACAACATTTTAATTACTCTACCCAACATGATCAATTATTGCACTCAACAAATAAGTTTATGCAAATAACCTTTTACTATATCATATGAATTTATAAGACATTTAAATAGAATATATA
The DNA here is from genome assembly GCF_012295235.1 of Primulina huaijiensis. Lineage (NCBI taxonomy): Eukaryota > Viridiplantae > Streptophyta > Magnoliopsida > Lamiales > Gesneriaceae > Primulina > Primulina huaijiensis. Next base: position 2,816,091 of record NC_133313.1, read on the forward strand.
CTTGATATTCTACATAAGTAGTATGAAAAAAAAATCATTTTTCATTTATTTGAAAATTTATATTTTAAAATAAAAAAATCAGAATATTTTAAAGACCAATAGATGATGAAATTAAATTTGAAATCAAAAGAAAAATTAAGAAAATGTAGAACACTACAGTGCATAAACTTTCGCTTTGTACAGTGACAAAACATAAGGTGAGACCAAGTGAGATACTTATATATATGAGTCTCATTCAACTTAGTCCTATTATAATATTTTTATTAACACACTTTGTCCTTCGTTTTTATTTAACTAACTTTGCAGTGTGACTCATTCAAGCATTAACTTTTTATTTTTTTAGTACATAGTGGCCTCCACTCTCACCAACTTCAATCTTTAGAAGTCGTTATTAGTAGTTTATAGGTAATAGACAATTATTTAGTTTTATTTTATGTCTTTTGATTAATTGTGTAATTTTTTATGTTCTCCCTAATTCATTTTTAGATTTTTTATTGAATTTTTATTAGAAGTGTTGCACACAAACAATATAAAATTAATATATTTTAAAATGTTAATATTGAAGTGTCGAATAAATGTATTAAATCATTATTTAAGAACTTTTAGAAAAACAATATACATCATAATTCAGATTTAAAGATTAACATACAAATAAAGAATTGCGATGAATATCTTAAAAAATAAATGGTGTTAGTCCAAAAAAATTAAATATGATTATTGTAAATGAATTTTTCTTAATTAATTATAAAATTTTCAGCAAATGTGCCGAATTAATTAGAATGTTTTTTATATAGTATGTCGATAAATGTTTTTTCATATGAGTCAGTGATTGAGTCCTTATGAACATTTAAAAAAAATGTGTCTTTAGTTATAGTAACAGTGTCTTATAATTTAAAATATTAAATGAAACAAATTATCAAGATAAAAAATTAATTAAGAAATTCAAGAATATGTGATTACTCAATTAGTTTAATTGACACGCTATTTAGTTTTCTGATTTAATAGATGTTAAATCCACAATCACTGAGTTTGACAAGAATTCTTGTAGAATAAAATACAATTAAAATAAATTACTTGATTGTATATGTAATAAAATTTTGTATATTTCATATATGTATGATTTATTTCATTTATAAGTTTGAAATTTTATATATTATGATATAAGATTTGTTATGCATCTTAACATCGATAAATTCATTAAAAATTTATTGGTTTATATTTTAATTCTTGTTACCACATAATTTTGGTTTCGCCCATACTTTGTGTATTCGTTTGCTTGAATCTACTGTTTCACATCTTGCTAAGACTCAGAGCATGTCAAACATGAAAGTAGATATTAATTTAAAGATATGATAATACTTATTTATTTCAATAAACATGTTTATTATTCATGATACTGATAAAAATAACTTAAAAATAATATGTTGACAAACATATTGTCAGGAATCCAAAAACACATTTCAAATGTCAACTTTGACACTCGATTTTCAGTGACTATCAAAATATCTGAACAACCTACAATTTATGGACAATATACTAACATCTTAATTTTAAAATCAAGATGATATTCTCCCTTTTACATGAGGAATTCGTAATTGAAAATCGACAATATTAGATATATAGATATTTAATATAAATCCATGTGAGCTCATTTAGGCCGACCTTTAAATGGATTGACAAAATTTCAACCCAACCCATTTAAATTGTTTGGTGGTGTGGGCCAATCGACGGACCCAACTCAAATTGATGAGTCTAATCACAACGATCATTTACCTTGTTTTATTCAAATAATTTATAAATATAAACCGCCAAAAAATGTTGGTTAAAATTTTTTTTATTTAAAGACGTAAATTCTAGCCAGCGGTTATAAGTAAAGAGATTTAAAAATTAAAATTTTTTTTTTATAAAAATGGTATATTATAATAAATTTTTTAACCGTATTTTATTAAAGTAATTTTAAATATAAACCTTTGCAAAAAAATATTTTTTTAACTCGTAAGTTATAGTCAATATCACAAAAAATAAAATAAAATAACAAGGACATGAAAAAAAATTNGACAAGGACATGAAAAAAATTTTAATAAGGCATCAAAAAAAATTCACAATTCAACANATTCATAATTCAACAATGAACTATTTCTAAACTTTAATTAATTGAATTGGCATAATGAAAAGATAAATAAAAAAATAAATCATTGGATTAAAAATAATATATTGTAATATGGGTAGACAACAATAAAAGCAAGCAATTAATAGTAACATCATAATTTTAAAATCAAGATGATAATCTTCCCTTTATATGAGAAATTCATGATTGAAAAGCGATAATAATAGATATATTGATATTTAATACAAATTCGTCCGGGCTCATTTAGTCTCACCTTTAAATAAGTTGACAAAATTTCAACCCAACATACTTAAATTATTTGGCGATGTGAGCCAAATAGACAAACCCAACCCAAATTGAAAGGTCTAATCACAACGATCTTTTACCGTGTTTTATTCAAATAATTTATAAATATAAACCACAAAAAATATTTGTTCAAATTTTTTTTATTTAAACACATAAATTCTAGCAAACTGTAACAATTAAAGAGATTTAAAAATTAGAATTTTTTTTTTATAAAAATGGTATATCACAATAAAGTTTTTAACCATATTTTATTAAAGAAATTTTTTTTTTTTGCAAAAATATTTTTTAAACTAATAAGTGATAGACAAAGTCACAAAAATAAATAACGAGGACATGAAAAAAAAATTAATAAGACACCAAAGAAAATTCATAATTCAACAATGAACTATTTTTAAATTTTAATTAATTTAATTGACGTAAGAAAAGATAAATAAAAAAAATCTAAATCATTTAATTAAAAATAACATATTATAATGTGAGTAGACATGAAAGAGATCAAATACTAATTTACATAATAAAAAATAAATAAATAAATCTNTGAAAAAACGATCCCCACATAGGGATGATAGGTCGCATGCTTTGAGCGGCATTTTTGGTGGCTAAAGGTGGAGGCTGTGGCGTTTCCACTCTCCCCTATTACCCATTTTCCGTTGAATAAACACGTAAAAGCTGTGTTAGGAAGAGCAATCTCGCTTCACTTCATTCATACATTTCTAAAAAGCAACAGTAATGGAAGCTCGCTTTTCTATACTCTTCTCCAGTTTCTACTACAAGAAGGTGAAAAAGACTCAAACTTTACAGCTCCCTTGGTTTTGATTAAGTTCACGTTGTGTGGTGGTAAAATGTTGAGTTTTTCTGATATCGCAGGCTTTGAAAAGTGGGCTGTGGCTTGTTTGGCTTTGTGGGATTTTCTTGATCTGTGTATCCTTCTATGCTACCCTGTTGTTGCCCAAGAAACAGAAGGTTTTTTACGACGGCCCCAAGATTACTCTTTATACTGCACCGCGGGCTTTCACTGGTTTAATAGGTGAAAGGCAGACTCTTGCTGTGAGATCATGGCTGGGTTTATCTGAAAATATTGATGTTGTTCTTTTCAGCCAAGATCCTTCTGTTTTCTCCCTGGGGGAATCATTGGGATCCAGAGTCTTAGTGGAGCCTAACATTGACTTCACGTGAGTCTGCTTGTTTTTTTTCCCGAGTTGAGATATTGATTAAGGTTCTTGTGATATGGTTTGGAGTTGTTAATTTGTTTTTTTTTTTCTTTAAATAACTTGAATTCTTGTGGGTCAGTCACGTTTCGGAATGTCTGATTGTTTTAACCTTATAAAGAACGAAATCTTGTTTTGATGATAGTAATTCGGGCTAAAAGTATGATGCGTAATATGCTGCGCCAAAATTATAATTCTGAAATGGAGCATGTGTTTTTCCATGATGTAGGACCTGTGTTCTACTAGTTCCAGACATGAGTGAAAAATGATTAAACTCTAGGGGTGGAAGGCAAGAAAGATGTTTCTTTTGACTCTGAGGTTATAATTTGGGTTACAATAGGCGTAAATACTAAATATGGATCTTTAGGATTTTAAAGTTCTAGTTATAAGTCGAAATTCTGGATTTTAATATTCTCCGAAACAATGCGTTGATAATCATCTCTGATTTTCCTAAGATAATGTGCAACTTGCTCAAAACCTGTCCTTTATTCTGTATAGGTTCCTGGGTACACCATTTTTTCATTCCATGGTTGCGAGATCCCTGGCATCATCATCAGATGTTTCTGTACTGGTAGATCCTGATACAATTATCTTATCGGACTTTGTTTCCACTTTGAATTATGCCCACAAGCTCGACGAAGACTGGCTCCTCATTGCCGCAACACAAAATATTTCCCATTTCCCTTTTCATTTGGATTCCAGTGGGAGAAGGTGGCTGACAGATGATGGTAAACATATTGGAATAAAAAAGGTATGAGGAAATTGGGTTCATTTTTGGTCTTGATCAGGCATGAGGGATTTATGCTAATGTTTTATCGTTATTCATCAGTTGCAGGAGTTTCTTTCTCAGAGATCGTGTGGAAAGCTATTTGGAGAAGGAATGATTATCGCATGGAATAATGGTGATTTGCCTCTTCACAAGGGCATCCTACCCCCGTTTTTGTATGGCAAAGGACTCCACAATCAATGGCTCGTTACCGAGGCCATGAACTCTGATTTTAGGCTTGTAATCGATGCTAGTTCGACTATTTCAAGTTTTTACCTCCACGACCTTCACCAAGAAAGTTGCATATTGAGTAGAAGTTGGGAACTAAACGGCAATTCCCTTCTGGGAATGCTTTATGGATCATTTTCTTTTCGCAAAGCTAACTATTCAGGTGTGCTCATGCTATTTGAGTACGGAGGACACTATCTTTTTGTTAATAAAAACCAACACATCGCTTATAAACCGGGTTATAAACGATCATTGAACTTGTGGAAAAAAGGCGTATCTCTGTCTCCAATGGAAGAGGAAAAACAGGGTTGTCTTGATTCAATAAAATCACTCGAAGAAACTGAAGGACGCCTAGCGAATGAGCAGTCAAGATTGTGGAACCCAATTACACTGTCATTCTCTCTTGAAAATCTTCTGTCAATTCGTGCTGATCAGAACAAGACAATTGTACTAGGTGTTGCTGGATATAGTTACAAAGATATGCTAATGAGCTGGGTATGCAGGCTTCGCCACCTCCAATTGTCAAATTTCTTGGTCTGTGCTCTGGACACTGAAATATACGAGTTCTCCATCATGCAGGTGACCTTCAATTAATATCTATACCTCGAAAGAAAGTTTTATGCTCAGGAATATTAGAAATCCAATTAACTTCTTGGGCTTTAGTTGTCTTGAACTTTTATGAGACTCGTTTCCATGAGAGTATACCTTGTTATATTGACATTTTCTTATGCATACAATGCTAGGGCCTCCCAGTGATCAAGTTTTTAAATCCTCCAACCAACATCAGCTTCGATGACTGCCATTTTGGGACCGAATGTTTTCAGAAAGTAACAAAAGTCAAGTCAAGAATGGTTTTACAGATATTAAAGCTTGGTTATAATGTGCTTTTAAGCGATGTGGATGTGTACTGGTTTGAGAATCCATTGCCCTATCTCAGGTCTTTTGGTCCCGCTGTTCTTGTGGTCCAGTCCGATGAATATAACACTGCAGGTAACGGAATAATGGAAAAATGAACTTGAGAGATCCGAATCTTATGTTTCTTAGCCATTCAAACATGTTATCTTCTTGCAGGGCCGATAAACTTACCTCGACGCCTTAACTCTGGTTTCTATTATTCTCATTCGGACACTATTACCATCAAGGCATTGGAGAAGGTAGTGAAGCATGCAGCTAACTCCAATTTCTCTGAACAACCGAGTTTCTACGACACATTATGCGGTGAAGGTGGGTCCAACAGATTAGATGATAACCAATGCGTGGAGCCTGAAACAAATTTGTTGGTTCATTTCTTGAACAGAGACCTCTTTCCAAATGGTGCATATGGAGGCCTCTGGGAGGAAAAAGATATAAAGAATATATGCACGGATAAAGGTTGTCTCATCCTTCATAACAACTGGATTAGTGGAAGAAAGAAGAAGCTGGAACGGCAGGTATTATCAGGGCTTTGGGATTACGATATCAACACTCGAATGTGTTTGCAAACCTGGCAAAGAAGTGACATCCCAGGTTATTTTTAGCAACATCGTGGATGCTTTTGTAAGTTTGATTCCTGATTTTTGTTATCAACGTAGGCGGAGAAACCGAGAAACTACTTTCTTGTCTGATATTCTTTGTCAGCTCTGAGATTTGGACTTGTCATTGGACCCTTCGATAAAATTCTGAATAAGCATAGCCCTTCAAGAAAAAAACAAAAGGGATTTTTGCCATCAACAAAGCTTTACTAGTTTCAAGATCCTAGAGGCCCAAGAAAGTTCCCGACTTTAATTATTATAAGCATGCACTATGCACAAAATTCTGCAAGGACCTTCGTGATGCTGAAGAGATGTTCTCGTGTTTATGGGCTAGTTCCGTCAAAGAAAACAATTCCAAAAGAAGAGAGGAGCTGCAAGATGAAACTATTTCATTCAGCGCAAGCACGCAACTCAAAGCTCTTTCCGTTCGAATAGTTCATGCTGGTGGTCGAATAGAAATGTATCAAAGTGCAGTCTCTGCCTCGACTGTGATTCAGAAATATCCAGGTATGTGTATTACTAGGCCTAGCGTCTTCAAGCGTCCCTATGAATCCCTTTTATCAGCTGATGATATGCTGTTACCCGGGCATAAATACTATGTGATTCGGTCTACTACCGTGGAGAAATTGAAGCGTAGATTCTCACAAAAAGAGAGAATTAATGAAACTGATGGGAGTAGCGTGTCAATCTTGAAATGGAAAGAGGTTGAAGATGTTGGAGATGATTGGTTAGAAGAATCAATAGGTTCTGCTAGGGACTTTTATATCTGTAAAGACACTTGGTCAAGTAGTGTCGTCAAAAAAAATGTGAGAAAGAGGAGACCATTTGTACCACCAATCCAAAGGCCGAAATGGAAGGAGCCTGAATGGGAGCCAAGTCTAAATTCTATACAAGAGATATCTCCATAAATCTCTTTTGCTGGCTTGATACTCAGAACAAAGAGCACCGCGGTATTTGTGTAATGATCCCTTCGGTATTTCTTCTGTAATAGTTTCCTTCAAACTTGTATTGGATGCATATGTAAAAGAATTGGAATCAAACAAGATGAAAATAAGGGAAATTTTAGATTGAACATCAAAGGAATGATATAGTTAGTGGTGACGACATAATTCAAATCTTTTTAGTTTTCCAGCGTGCCATAAACCCAAAATGTTTAAAATCTTGTAATATACAGTTAAAGTACAAAAGATAAAACCTTGGTCAAGATCCAAGTGTAAATGACAGCAAATGTTGCACCAGGGGGAATTGTCACAGCCCAAGAAGTGACAATCTCTCTCACCTGTCTCAGCTCGTACACTGTTAAGCCCTCTAGCAAATCCTACCGCCATCACTGCCCCCACCAGAGTATGAGTAGCAGAAATAGGGAGCCCCAGTTTCGATGCCCCTAAAACCACGGATGCTGCCGCAAATTCAGCAGCAAATCCTCGAGTTGGAGTTAGTTCTGTAATTTTCTTCCCAATAGTAGCGATAACTCGGTATCCCAAATCACGAGCCCTGCAACAATCCCAAATCCACCCCATGCTAGAATATCATTAGGAATCACAATCTCAGTCCCACTGAAGCCACCTTGGCGAATTGACAGATCCGCGGCCAAAGGGCCAATGGCATTGGACACATCATTTCCTCCATGTGCAAATGACATGAAGCAGGCTGATAAATCTGCATGTAGCCAAATACTCCATAAACTATTTCTAATTGGGTGCCTGTAGGGCCAGCTATATCGGATAGAAAGCCAATATTTTTACTGAGATGGGTTTCCTCCTTTGGCTCTGAATCTGCTTTAGCAGACTTGGCAAGGAGGTGGCCTAATTGCTTTCTTGTGATTCTGTCGACTAAAAATGCAGCTGCAGCACCACAGGCTAAGGCCTGAGCAAAAGCTATGTAAAGGGTCTTGCCGGGAGGGAATGCTGCAAAAGAAATGCCGTTCACTCCTAAAAAGACAGCAATTGGTGCAGCTGCAGCAGCTGCTTGTCCTGGATTTGGAGCACTGTAAACGAACTAGAAATATTAAGGAGAGTTAGAGTTTCAGAAAAAAATTATGTAACAATGCTACTTTGTGATCAAGATTTGTGCAACAGATGAACATACCCTTCGAATGCATTTATAGACCAGGAATGACATCAATGCTCCGACTACAGGTGAAATGACCCATGACGAAGTTACCTTGCCAGTGAACTCCAAAAGATAGCATTGGTTCCTCCATAAGCAAGACCAAATCCAACCATGGATCCAACAACACAATGTGTAGTCGAGACAGGCCAGCCATAGTACGATGCTACCTGAGTAGAAAAGTCGAACTTAGAAACTCACATGGGGGAGTACTTACGCTCAGAAGTTCTTAGTTTCTTTCAGCGTGAAGATTGATATTATTGGCTTTACTCAGGAAGTAATAACACCAATGGCAGATGTTCATGGAGATATCAGCATATAACACATAATGTAATATATAAATCACAAGAAACTAAATATAATTAATTATATACCCGAAATTGAAATGAACTGCATCTGTTTTAATGAATTTTGAATAACAACACTATCTATTCAAAACATTTGCAATTTAAAGTGCACCTGCAGCCAAGTACCAGCAGCAGCCAAACAAGAAAGCAAACCAGCAAAGAGTAAAGCATCCTTTCCTTGGAAAACATTGGCAACGAGAATCCCCTTCTGCATCGTACTTGTGACATGGCTATCCATCAGCAACGCCCCGGAAAACTCCAACACAGCTGCCAAAACCACCGCCGGCCGCAGTGTCAACGCCCCTGAACCAACTGAAGTTCCCATTGCATTGGCCACATCATTAGCCCCAATAGTCCAAGCCATGTAAAATCCAAACAAAAGGGTGACATAAGATAAAGCTTTAATCTTGAATTGTAATCCATGCCCCAAAGAACTCATGAAAAATGGTAGAGTAAGAGCCGCCAAGGCTATGCACACTGATATAGCAGAGGCTGTTCTAGAAGATATATTGAAAGCCCGCGCCATTGCAGACAAATCATCTTCTGAATTTGCTGTTTCCTCGAGATGATGGCCTTTTCCTTGTACAACAACTCCATTTTCACCACTTTCCGATTCCGCAAAAGAGGATAAGGCCGCAAAAGGGCGTTTCAAAAGTGTGAAGGGATTCCTTAATCTTGATATCTGATGCTCCAGAACAAGAAAATCCTTTCCGGGGCACTGAGTTTCACTTGAAAAAACACAAGATTTGTGCCTTGGGATATAAAGGCGAGAATTGTGAACTAATAATGCTTGTGATGTGGTGTTTCTGTTCCAAGACAAACAGTAGGAAGAAGTCATGACTAAAAGGTGTTACAAAGGGATGAAAAACACAACAGAGTACCGAATATTTGAGGGAATTATTCAGTTTGATTCTCCGCCATGGAATGTAGAGGACGACTGTGAATGCCTGACACTACATTCTCTTGATTTTTCTGCTTCTTTTCTGGCCATTTTCTTTTTGGCTTTGTGGATGGTACAAAGTAAGTGTTATTTTAGTAAATAAGAAAACATCTAACTGCTAAAAAAAGATGATGTCGTGTAAAATGAGTAATTTACCTAATAATTTTGGTTTGGTTGGGAATTAAGTTATGATATAATCGAAAATTCTCGCAAGTTTCACCAATTATTTAGAAAATAGTTAGCTAAAAAGCCTCTACTATGATAAGATAGAAAGTTTAGCATTGGAATACTTATTTTAAATTATTGATATAATATAATGAACATATTTAAAATTTAAATATTATTATAAAAAAATTATTATATAAAAAATATTTATATCATTTGAGATAACACTAAAATAAAGATAACAATTTTTTGTTTTTAAATAAATTTTTTTTCTTGATTGAGTGAAACTGTTATTAATTTAAAAACACAAATATTTAAAAAATCATATATTATTTTTTTTTTATCAAAATTTAAAAAAAATAATTCAAAAATTATAAAAAAAAGGTCATTTATTAGATTAATAAACTTTGGTTAAAAATATTAAATATTTTTGAAAACATGATAAAAATTTATATTAAATTTCTAATTAAGATCATAATAATAATGATAAAAATTTACACACGATCGATATACCGAAACTTCATGATGACACTTTTTTAAAAATTTGAAAAACAGAATGTTATATAAAAAAAAAGATATTTTATTTAATATGTTAGAGAGTAGTGAGAACTAAATATATAAAAATAACACAAAATTTAAAATCATAACTGAAATTAAATGAAATGATATAACCAATACATACACTTAAATGTATTTATATTTTCAAGAGACATCATATTCAAATTTGAATTTTAAAATGAAATTGAAAAGAATTCATTTAATTATATATTTATTTCATTTTTTCAAATATTTTAATATAGTCGGAATGCACTAATACGGNAATAAAAGTTGTGTTTTAGTAAATTTAGAAGTATTACTAGTGAATTGTAGTTAATGTGGAATAATATGTCTACCATATTTGTTGTCATATTCATTATAAATATCATATAAATGAGTTCTAATAAACAAAGCCAATGGGTTAAATGGAATCATTTCAGTAGTATAGTCTAAAGAATCATAAAAAAAAGTCAACGGTCAATCCAAATATCCAAACACAAAGAAACTTTATTGTTTAAACTAATAAATTCTTTAATTAGTCTGAAGATATTAGATGTGTGGTGAAGCATCGCTCGAGTTTTAAGCGTCGTTGGATTGCTCAAACTTTCTTGACTTTGATGATGATATGTTTGTTTGGCCGCCTCTTATTCTTGTTGCTTCTCATTGAAAAAATCAAGATTATAACTGTCAACATTGAATAAAGAAAAATCACGATCCTCAAACTCAGACATGATGTTCTTTCCCTTGTCCCTTACTACTATGACTTGAACCGACTTAACCACTATGACTTGAACCGATTATTTGTATAAAAATAAAATTGAAGTAATTAGAAAAATAAATGAACAATCGACAATAATCGATAATTAATATTTTGATAATAGAGAAATAAAGTTTGAAATGAAAATTAGAGATGAGAATTGGAAGGGAATTGTATGAAAAAAAAATGAAAGTGATGAGATGTATTTATAAGGACTAAGGTTGAATTCGGATTTTTTTAATGTATTTATAAGGACTAGGGTTGAACGTGGTACAACAGTCATAATCAAACCGTGTTTGATCTATTATGGTCATGGTTCTGAGTCAAACTCGTTGACCAAGGGCTGTGGCCATGTCCAGGTCTAACCAGGCCCGTGACTAGGTCTAACTAAACTCCCTCAACTTTAATTTTTCACGTTTTGTTTTCATTTTCTTAGTTTTCATCTTTTGAATTGATTTTGAAAATATTAGATTAAGTGCAAAAAATTAATTAGGCAATTTTGAATTTTTTTTATATCTAATTTCTACGTAAAATCTTTATATTGTGTGCCCACTATTATTAGTTTAGGTAAAATATGAAATTATTATGAGGGTTGGTGTAGTATACAATCTGTTGGTTGCATCAATTAACTAAAATATAATCAAATTAATAATTAATTCGTGGATATTAATGATTAATTTAACCATTTTCAGTAAGCCCAGTTAGTACTGGGCTCAGCAGCCCATGAAGTCTTTAACTTCTTTTTTGTTTTTTAAACAAAATTCCTAATTTTAGCAGCCATGGCGGCTGTGGCGGGTACACGACTGGTGGCGCTCGGCGGCAAGGGTTCGTCTCTCACATCCTCCGCAGTGTTCGATGTTGCGAGCGGCATCGCACGTGTAGCAATCGACTCCTCCGCCCTATCTAGAAGTTCCTCCAAATCCAGTTCCACCTTTAACTTTTCTGTTTCGATTCCACCTTACTTTACTCCCGAGGAATCTAGGGCTTCCTTAATTCTTCTCCTGAACAAGGTGCTACATTCTTTTTCGTCATCATCACCCGTCGCAGCTTGGCTACTTCAACTTATCGAACAAGATGTCATCGGTTCCGATTTTAAACTGGAAGGAGTCGTTTCTGAAAACGCGTCTCTATTTGATTACTCCATAGCCGCAGTCGATGGCGTTTCTGCGTTGATCGATTATCTCTCTTCTGCTTTATTGGCCGTCGCTGACGCCGTTGCTGCCATTTCATGCGAGGCCCTGAGAGCTGACGTTTCACCGTTTAATTTGATTGATTCCGGTGACGGATCTTCCGCCAAGGATGACGTTGCTGTGGCCGCGGATTTCAAAGTATTCTTTAACGGCTCCAAGTTGGTTAATTCCGCAAAGAAACCCGTGGAGTCTGCGGTGGCGGAGATTCCTTCAGTGCATGGAAATTTTAGGGAAATTGCTCGATTATTACATTCAAAAACTAGAGTCCAATTAAACTCGGGTTTTAGAGCTGGCTCATCGAAGGCCATGGCAACTGCATTGTCTTCGTTGGCTTTGTCTCTCTGGAATTTGGGGGATATTAGTTTTCACCGTTTGGAGCTTATTGTTGCCAACTCGATATTTGATAAAGATTTGACGTCCCGTTTGTCTAAGATGTTGGATACTAAATGCCCACGTGCTGATTCTTTGGAAGAGTTGTGTTCATTGTCACAGGCTGCACTTAGAAAGAAAGATTACCTTATGTTCTTGCATAAAATTTATGAATTGTTGGATATGGTGAGAAAGGTCGTAGCTTGGGAGGGGGTTTCTGCATTTATTGCTCTTGAAGCAAGTGAGTTTGTTGAGAAAAATCTAGGAGAAAATGGGAGCATAAATGTTTCTTCGAGTGCGGATGGAACCAAAATCGACAAGAAAAGTGAAAAAAAGAAGAAGCTGCAGCTGGGGAAAGGAACCAATGCTCTCGTGCAGTTCTTTAAGGAGCGGTTTCTCGGGGGAACAACAAAGTATGACTTGGATAAATTTGCTGAGGATTTCCATTTGCTGTTGAACCCAATAGATTCTGGTTTTGACGAACTTTTGAAGAAAGTCAGAGAAATTGTGGAGAGCAATGAAAGTCGAAGGCTTCCCAAACTTCCGAAGGTATTAATGCTGCAGCTAATTTATCTTATCTTTGTATTAACCAACATATAATTTATGCACATATAGTTTGTTCGTCTCGTACTAATGCCTTCTTGTTGGATTCATATGTTTATATATGTTCCCTTTTTAAGAGAATTGTAGTTTTGAATGAATTTACAAAGTTTTTTCGTGATTTTACTTAGGGCACTCGTGATTTTGCAAAAGAGCAGATGTCTGTCAGAGAGAAAGCCTTCTCAATTATAGGCGAGGTTTTCAAAAGGCATGGTGCCACGGCCTTAGACACTCCTGCATTTGAGTTGAGAGAGACACTTATGGGAAAGTACGGGGAAGACTCAAAGTTGATCTATGACCTTGCTGATCAGGTATGCTGCTTGTCTCTGATGGACATCTCACAAACAAAATCACTACCACTAATTTATTGTTGTGCGTTTTATGCTAAAACCAGTTTTCCACAATTTTGACGAAATTTAAAATCAAACTCTCCTGGACCTTGATTTAATTTTTTGATAGAAGCAACAAAATTTGGACCTCATGCATTTTGACCGGGAAAAATAAATTATTGAAAAATATTGTTTTGGTTCAGTCTCTCCTAACCTGTGAGCCTGCAATTTGCTGATTAGAAATTATTCACCAGGTGTGCTCGTAACAGCCCCTCCCCAAGTTTGCCTGCCTGTTGTCAACTTGAGGTGCTCAAACCGCATCTATTTATACGTTTTTTTCTGTCCAATGAATTGTAAAACAACGAGAAAACTTGCCAAGTACTTGAGAGTTTCCTACCTTATGTGGCTCAAACCCTAAAGTAGTTCTTAGGTTGAAAATAATGGTCATTACTCCAGATTTCTCCTGCTACAGTTGTTTAGGAACAGATCAGCCTTACTGATTTATAGAAAATTGATGACAATTTCTTAATGTTTTTTTCGGGAATACAGCGTCAAACTCACTTTATTTACAAATGGATTGTTTCAGTGTTTTTCTCACATGTTTGCAGGGTGGTGAACTCTGTTCACTTCGTTATGATCTGACGGTTCCATTTGCTCGGTTTGTTGCTATGAATGGTTTAACATCATTCAAGAGATATCAAATAGCAAAGGTATATCGTAGGGACAATCCTTCTAGGGGACGATACCGTGAATTCTATCAGTGCGACTTTGATATTGCTGGCCAATTTGAAAAAATGGGGCCAGATTTTGAGGTCATAAAAATATTGACGGAGTTGCTAAATGAGCTAGATATTGGGGATTATGAGGTTAGTTTTGATGTGTTTGCAAGCTTTCCCCACTAATATATGTAGGTTTTGAGAAATAGTTTTACTTCTTATGCTCCTAATCCTTGACATGCTAAATTCCCTGGTAGTTGTACAAATGAAATTAAAATTTGTGTAAGATATATGTCATGTTTAGCATCACTTGTAATCGACTTTTCAGGTGAAGCTGAACCACCGGAAATTACTTGATGGAATGCTGGCTATATGCGGGGTGCCCCAAGTAAAATTTAGAACCATTTGTTCAAGTATTGACAAGTTAGACAAGCAGACATTTGAGCAGATAAAGAAAGAAATGGTAAGTACGAGGATCTGGTTCTGATTTAAGGTTTTGTGGTTCCTTCCAGTGGTGCAAACTTGAACTTTTATTTATCCTGGTGTTTTGGTTGGTCTCTCATGGCTGGCCTGAGAAGAACTTCAAAGCAAGTTGTCTAGGAATTGATAGGAAAGCAAGTTTTATAACGTTCGACTTTTTCTATATTTGTTTTTCATTTCTGATTTAGTTTGTTTGTTATTTTCTGAAGAAACTGTTGTAGGTAAGTAGGTTTAACGTTTATGAGATTTAACTGTATCACTTTGGTTTGTGTCACTTATGTAGGTAGAAGAAAAAGGTTTAACCGAGGAGACTGCAGATAAAATTGGAACTTTTGTTAAACAAAGAGGATCACCTATGGAATTATTTTATGAGCTAAAACAGGAAGGCGGTGAGTTGTTGAAGAACAGTGATGCCGTGCTTGCATTGAATGAATTGGAGATTTTGTTCAAAGCTTTGGAGAAGTCTAAGTGCGATGACAAAGTCATTTTTGACTTGAGTCTTGCAAGAGGCCTTGATTACTATACTGGAGTCATATTTGAAGCTGTTTTTAAAGGCGCTACACAGGTATTTTTATTATTACGTGAAGAAATACTTTACATGTTTGTCATGTTTGGTTGGAAATATTACACAGCAGGGAAATAAAGTATTTAACAGTTTAATTCAATAATAATTGAGTTTTAACTAGGTGATAAATGAAAATCGTTGCAATGACATCTAGTTTATGTGGCGAATCACGAATGAGATATCTTAACTTGCTTTGGAGAAGGGATGAGAATTGGTAGAGCTTTTGGTTAGTGGATATATCTTTCTTCCCTGTTTCAGACAGTTTAACCAGGGACATCCTCACTACTTATTTAATTGACACAGACATGAAAACTTAAAAGTGCTGTGTCCTGCCTAAAGTGTTTTAGCTGCTAGTCTGGATGTTCCAGTGTCAATAAAAAGAAATATATATGCTTTATTTCTGTGCTTAGCACCCTCTCCTCCCAACCACCTTCATCTTTATTATGGTTGCATTTTCTTAAGGTACGATTCCCTCAATATTTTTGCTGAAGAAGTTGTCATGCAGGTGGGTTCGATTGCTGCTGGTGGACGTTATGACAATCTCATTGGGATGTTTGGGACAAAACAAGTTCCTGCGGTTGGAATCAGCTTAGGAATAGAGAGAGTGTTTACTATAATGGAGCAGCTACAAAAGGATAAAAATCAGGTATTATCTCTTCATATCAATTTGAAATTCAAAACATGTTATCTTTAGAGTAAAGATTTATTCGGAATAATAGAAAAATCGCATGAAATCTTCCTTAAACATGAATGCACCAACTTTACCATTCCAGTCCCCTATTTTTGGCGCTGCATTCTGCTTAGATTTCACAATTTTTTGTAGCTTCTT
>NC_133313.1:2837672-2840612 GCF_012295235.1 Primulina huaijiensis
ATAATTCTTCAATATTAACCAATTGGCATGATCGATTAGGACATCCTGGTTCAACAATGATGCGAAGAATTATAGAAAATACACATGGTCATCCATTGAAAGACCAGAAGATCTTTCAGAATAATAAGTTTCAATGTAAAGCATGTTCTCTTGGAAAACTTATTATAAGACCATCACCAGCCAAAATCCAAACTGAATCACCAATGTTTCTTGAACGTATTCAGGGTGATATTTGTGGACCAATCCATCCACCATGTGGACCATTCAGATACTTTATGGTATTGATTGATGCCTCCAGCAGATGGTCACATGTATGTTTATTGTCAACTCGAAATGTTGCATTTGCAAGATTACTTGCTCAAATAATAAAATTGAGGAATCAATTTCCCGATTATACAATCAAGAAAATTAGACTTGATAATGCTGGTGAATTTACTTCCCAGACTTTCAATGATTATTGTATGTCTATGGGAATCATTGTTGAGCATCCTGTTGCTCATGTACATACTCAAAATGGATTGGCTGAATCATTGATTAAACGTCTGCAAATGATTGCTAGACCAATGATTATGAAAACAAAGCTCCCTATTTCTATATGGGGACATGCAATTTTACATGCTGCTTCATTAATTCGCATCAGACCAAGTGCATATCATAAATACTCCCCATTGCAGCTTGCATTTGGTAAAGAACCAGACATTTCTCATCTGAGAATTTTTGGATGTATGGTGTATGTGCCTATTGCACCACCTCAACGAAAGAAAATGGGACCTCAAAGAAAGATTGGAATTTATATTGGTTATGATAGTCCATCGATCATTCGATATCTTGAACCACAGACAGGCGACGTGTTCACAGCACGTTTTGCTGATTGTCATTTTAATGAGGAAATCTTCCCAATGTTAGGGGGAGAACAGAAACATACCGAAAAAGAAATTACATGGTATGTATCATCATTGTTACATCTGGATCCAAGAACAAAACAATGTGAAAAAGATGTACAGCAAATTGTGCACTTGCAAAGAATAGCAAATCAAATACCAGATGCATTTGCAGACACAAAAGGGGTAACTAAATCATATATACATGCTGCAAATGCCCCTGCTCGAATTGAAATTCCGAAGAAACAAATTGAAGATAGTCATGATGTCATTAAACGCCTGAAGCGTGGAAGGCCAGTTGGTTCCAAGGATAAAAATCCTCGAAAAAGAAAATTCATAGAGAAACACAATGATCACAAAATAGAGAATGATGTTCCTGAAGAAACACATAATGATCACAAAATAGAGAATGATGTTCCTGAAGAAACACATGATGATGAAAATGTTTTGTCAGAACCACAAACTGACGAGAATCATGAAATCTCTATCAATTATATTAATACTGGAAAAATATGGAACCGAAAAGATATAGAAGAAATTGATGATATATTTTCTTATAATGTGGCAATCGACATCATAAATGATAATGAAGATCATGAACCAAAATCTTTTGGTGAATGTAAAAATCGGCAGGATTGGATAAAATGGAAAGATGCCATCCAGGTTGAATTGGATTCGCTAAATAAACGTAATGTTTTTGGACCTATAGTCCTTACACCTGAAGGTGTAAAACCTGTTGGATACAAATGGGTTTTTATTCGAAAGCGAAATGAGAAAAATGAAATAGTAAGATATAAAGCTCGACTTGTTGCACAAGGTTTTTCTCAAAGGCCTGGAATTGATTATGAAGAAACGTATTCTCCTGTGATGGATGCAATTACGTTTCGGTATTTGATTAGCTTGGCAGTATCTGAAAATTTAGAAATGCGTCTTATGGATGTTGTTACAGCCTACTTATATGGATCACTTGATAGTAATATATATATGAAAATCCCTGAAGGATTTAAGATGCCTGAAGCACAAAGTTCAAAACCCAGAGAATGTTATTCTGTGAAATTACTAAGATCATTATATGGGTTGAAGCAATCCGGCAGAATGTGGTATAATAGGCTAAGTGATCACTTGATGAAAAAGGGATATGTAAATAATTCAATATGCCCTTGTGTTTTCATTAAGAAAACAACATCCGGATGCGTAATTATTGCTGTATATGTTGATGATTTAAACATCATTGGAACAAATAAGGAAATTCAAGAAGTTGTGTCATACTTGAAAGAAGAATTTGAAATGAAGGATCTTGGAAAAACCAAGTATTGTCTGGGTTTACAAATTGAACAAAAAGAATGTGGAATATTTGTTCACCAGACAAATTATACAGAAAAGATCCTTAAACGTTTTAATATGGACAAATCAAATCCTTTAAGTACTCCAATGGTTGTTAGATCATTAAACATAGAAAAGGATCCATTCCGTCCATGTGAAGATGATGAAGATATTCTTGGTCCAGAAGTACCATATTTAAGTGCTATCGGTGCCCTTATGTATCTTACAAATTGTACAAGGCCTGATATATCTTTTGCCGTAAATTTATTGGCAAGATTTAGCACATATCCAACAAAGAGACACTGGAACGGAATTAAACATATATTCCGTTATCTACGAGGAACGACAGACTTGGGACTTTTGTATTCAAAAGATGCTAATCCAAGTATAATTGGTTATGCCGATGCTGGATACTTATCTGATCCACACAAGGCACGTTACCAAACTGGATATGTATTTACTCGTAGAGGAACTGCAATTTCTTGGCGTTCACAGAAACAAACTGTGAGGCCCATTTACTCTAACGATAATTAATGATCAAACAATAATGGTTTGATTTAAAACTGCAGCGGAAATGGTTTAAAAATACTTTAAAACGGACCTCAGGGCCTAGAAAAATTTCGGCATGACCTCCCCGTAAGCAGGACATCCCGAAAAACTCAAGCAGCATTTTATATCAAAATATACTCCCACTAGAGTCATAAAAACAAAAACCAAAGTCAACAACCTATAGCCG
>NC_133313.1:2841728-2843142 GCF_012295235.1 Primulina huaijiensis
CAACAATGGGCTAACAAGAACGATAGGGCTCAACATGAATGTCATAACTGTATGCCCGATGCTAAATGCCAATAATATGTCATAATAATAAACATAGATCACAACGAAGGCATTTAACAATTTATAACAGTCAACAAGTCATACACCAGATCAATGTAACACAGAATGACAATCAAACATAATTTATGTTTTACCGTTGTATGTTACCGAGCTGTAACATACCTATAACAACTTGAAACTCCAATATCAACTTCTCTTCAAAACTCACGGCCTAAACAAATCACAATAAGTCGATCATGAAAACTACCTTCCATACCAATGTCCGATTTGGCACAAAAGAGCATAAAATTCGTATCTCACTCAATATTAACTCAAATCAATATCCGCCAATTGGAAATGAAAGATAACTCGAATATCTAACTTTTTCTAGAAGAAGCCATCTTCCAAATCTTAGTAGATTAATCCCAAAATTATCAAGAACACACTGCCACTCAACAGATTTTCGGACAGAATTCTCCTACTGAGCAGTTTCCAAAAAACCACCATAACTTGCTCAATTCTTAATGAAATTTAACGAATCTTATATCATTACAAAGAAAACACATAGCTCTACAACTTTTATTTTAACCAAAAACCCAGAATCTGAGTGCTTATATGTCATAAACCCGAATTACAGTAGTTGTTCTGCACAGCACACTTGCAGAATTCGATGCGACACATTTTGGTAGGAAAATCATATCAATTCCGTTTCTTATCCAAATTTGATGATTCTAGCGGCTAAAGAAAGCTAACAAACAGAGCTACAAGTTATTTTTAGGTCATTTCTACAAATTCAAACTACAAAAATCGCAGCAACCCAAAAACTCTCACCCAAAAACGGGAAGAATTCGCGCAGAACAGAGCACCGGAACAGCAGCTTCGATCTACCCGAATCCTTGCTCAAACTTCGCGATTTTTGACTTAAATCGAAGCTTAGGATGTTAGGAAGACACCCCTTTAGACCGATCGAGATTTGGACGTCAGACGGAGGAGTTATCGCGATTTTCCCGCAGCTGCTCCAAGGGTGGCGAAAATTTGGGTTTGGGAAAGTTTCTTTCTTCTCTTCCCTTTCTCGGTTCTTCCTTCTTTTATTTGGTAAATTGTGTGTATGTATATGTATATATATATATCTTGTGTATTTGGTTACTAAAATAATAACTCAAGCCCATCTATCTCGGTCTGTATTTATTTTGCTCTCGTGTGTTATTTAAACTCTATATGTATTTTATATCGTTAAATTCTCCGATATTTTAAAATACATATTTTTAACACACTTATTGAAATTATTTGGCATAAATAATTATTTTAATTTATAACTCAATAATTATTCTAATTATGCCAAAATTACCGGATAATTAATTACAGGGCCTTACAC